>NW_027209415.1:0-24053 GCF_027789765.1 Dendropsophus ebraccatus | reverse complement strand
CTCCTGACCCTGCTGTAAACACCCCCTCCCATCCCTGACCCTGCTGTAACACCCCTCCTCCCCATCCTTGACCCTGCTGTAACACCTCCTCCTCCCATCCCTGACCCTGCTGTAAACACCCCCTCCCATCCCTGACCCTGCTGTAACACCTCCTCCCATCCCTGACCCTGCTGTAACACCTCCTCGCTCCCCCTTACATCCCTAAACCTGCTGTAACACCTCCTGGGTCCCTCTCCTATCCCTGACCCTGCTGTAAACCTTCTGGGTCCCTTTCCTATCCTGACCCTGCTGTAACACCTCCTCGCTCCCCCTTCCATCCCTGACCCATCTTTTGGCTCAGCTTCTAGCTGACTGTCTGTGAATCAGAGATAGAGGCAGTTCAGAGGCTTGGGAACACCTCTCTGACCCTGGGGAAGAATGAAGATTTTTTATCTACATTCTAGAAAGACAGACAGGTTTAGTATTGAGCTGTAACTCCAGACACAGCCAGTAATATTAATGGGGGGTCCACATTGTCCTCATAAAACAGCATTCTCATTGTGCTTCTCCAATAATTTATTACTGGGAAGTTACCTCTGAATTTTATCTTTCTTCATAGTTTGTTGTTCACCAAAACCAAACTGGTGCGGATACACGAAGGAGCGGAGGGAGGCGCTGATAACATGCCGCCATATGCTGTTTCTGTGGCAGAAACTGTATAACTGTTCACAGCTGAGGTAAGTACAGTATGGGGGCACATACTGTGTACAATACCTATTTATGGGTGGGGTCTGAACTAAGTACTGTATGGGGCCATAACTCTGTGTGCATCACCTATTGATGGGGGGGGTTTGAGGTAAGTACAGTTTGGGGGCCATAACTCTGTGTGCATCACCATTGATGGGTGGGGGTTTGAGGTAAGTACAGTTTGGGGTAGATACTCTATGTACAGCACCTATTGATGGGTGGCGGTCTGAGGTAAGTACAGTATGGGGGCCATAGCTCTGTGTACAGCACCTATTGATGGGCAGGAGTCTAAGGTAAGTAAAGTATGGGGGCACATACTCTGTGTACAGCACCTATTGATGGGTGGCGGTCTGAGGTAAGTACAGTATGGGGGCACATACTCTGTGTACAATACCTATTTATGGGTGGCGGTCTGAGGTAAGTACAGTATGGGGGCACATACTCTGTGTACAGCACCTATTGATGGTCAGGAGTCTAAGGTAAGTAAAGTATGGGGGCCATAACTCTGTGTACAGCACCTATTGATGGGTGGGGGTCTGAGGTAAGTACAGTATCTCCGGATCATAGGACCACCAGGGATGACTCTGTTACTGTGAAGATTAGTGTGAGCAGATTCAGCAAATCGTTGGGGATGGCAATGTTTAGCCATAGGCTGGATCAATCTACTCCAGGACCCCAGGATGGCATCAACTTCTGCAGCCGCATTGAATCAGATGCCGAATGTTCAGGTACAGAGAACGTGGCTGAAGCCGAACAATCTGACAGGTCTCCTCAGCACCAGTAATGGTAACAAAAAATATGTGATGGAATTTCCATTTGACAACGTCCTGGTGCATTAAAGTGAAGGGGACATCAGGTCCATCTCCTTTATCAATCAGCGCCGGTGCAGGGTGGTGCGGGGATGCCGGTGCAGTGATGCGGTGCGGGGATGGCGGTGCAGGGGGTGCGGGGATGCCGGTGCAGTGATGCCGGTGTGGGGGGTGCGGGATGGCGGTGCAGGGGTGCGGGGATGGCGGTGCAGGGGTGCGGGATGCGGTGCGGGGATGCCGGTGGGGGGGTGTGCGGGGATGCCGGTGCAGGGCGTGCGGGGATGCCGGTGCAGGGGGTGCGGGGATGTCGGTGCAGTGATGCCGGTGCGGGGATGCTGGTGTGGGGGGTGCGGGGATGCGGTACGTGGGTTGGGGATGTCGGGGTGATGCCGGTGCGGGGGATGGCGGTGCAGGGGGGGTGCGGGGATGCGGTGCAGTGATGCGGTGGTGGGGGTGGGGGATGGCGGTGCGGGGGTGCGGGGTGCGGTGGGGGGGCGGGGATGCCGGTGCAGTGGCCGGTGCGGGGATGCCGGTGTGTGGGGTGCGGGGATGCCGTGTGTGGGGTGCGGGGATGCGGTGCAGGGGGTGCGGGATGTCGGTGTGGCCGAGTGCGGGGATGCTGTGTGGGGGTGCGGGGATGCCGGTACGGGGGTTGGGTGATGCCGGTGTGGGGGGTGCGGGGATGCCGGTGCGGTGATGCCGGTGTGGGGGGTGCGGGGATGCTGGTGGGGGGCTGGGGGATGCCGGTGTGGGGGCTGCGGGGATGCCGGTGTGTGGGGTGCGGGATGCCGGTACGGGGGGTGCGGGGATGCCGGTGGGGGGGCTGGGAGCGGTGAGGTGATGCCGGTATGTGGGGGTGCGGGGATGCCGTTGCGGTGATGCGGTGTGGGGGGTGCGGGGATGCCGGTGGGGGCTGAGGGTGATGCCGGATGTGGGGGGTGCGGGGATGCCGGTGTGGTGCGGTGATGCCGGTAGGATGCGGGTGGGGGTGCGGGGATGCCGGTGCGGTGATGCCGAGTGTGGTGGGGATGCCCGTGTGGTGTTGGGGGGTGCGGGGTGCGGGGTGCGTGATGCCGATGTGGGGATGCTGGTGGGGGTGCGGGGTGCTGTGCGGTGATGCCGGTGGGGATGCGGTGCGGGGGGTGCGTGGGATCCGCGTCGTGTGCGGGGATGCCGGTGCGGTGAGCCGCTGGGGGATGCCGGTGCGGGGATGCTGGTGGCATGGTCCTTTTTATGAACCCCCGACCGGTTCATGTGCATTGCACTGTTCTATTTCTGAGCACTCTCCCACCCCGGAGCACTGTGGGTAGGCCCACCTGCCCCCGATGTGACTAAACCCCCTCCTCTCTGTGATTGTTTGTAATGGAGCCACATGACAGAGGGGAGGGGTTTCATCTCACTGGGGGCGGGTGGGCGGGTGCTGCCCACAGTGCTTAGTGCTGAGGAGACCTGTGTCAGATTGTTTGGGTTCAGCCACGTTCTCTGTACCTGAATGCTCGGCATTGATTCCCCGCGGCTGCAGAAGTTGGACGCCGCCCTGAGGGTCCTGGAGAGGGATGGATCCAGCCTATGGCTAAACATTGCTGAACACTGGACGATTTTTTTGGCGATTTAATGATCTGAAACGACCACAATGATGAGTGATCCTAAATCGTTCACCTATTACACAGGACAATGGTCGTTACTGGCGGTCATTCTTGCGCTTGTTCTTTCCTGGCTGATAGACCAGGAACGACCAAACAACGTGTTATTACACTGAACGATGTTCAGACAATTTGTGAACCGTCAACGATGAAAATAGGTCCAGATCCTATCACATGATCAACGATTTCTTGTTGGTCATTTAATGGTTGGCTGCTATTACGCAAAATACCGCCCTACAGAGTCATCCCTGGGGGTCCAGAGCAACGGCCCATCATCCCCTGGGCACTGAGGGCGGCCTCTCAGGAGCTGCTACTACGGTGGCCACTGCATCACTTTGCTGTCAGTCTCTTGGCATTAGGGCAGAGGACCCTTTAGTTTTACGGTCCTAGTCCTAACATTAGGACCTGATGCTGGTGGAAGAGACCTATGGGGTAAGCAAGCTTGGACTTGTGTGTCTTCCATTGATGTGACTGGTGCAGCTCTTCTGGTTTCAGTGATTCTGAGAAGGAAACAGTCTGGCGGATGTTCCCCTGACAAGAAAACACAGCGGGCTGCACCTCGCTGTTCCTGGACGCTCATGATCCAGAGAACGGTCAGTGATACTTTAGATTTGCAGTGAGTTGTCATCAGATACGCTGTTATAATAGTCCTTGTACGTCCAGGGATTAGAGAGGCGACCGTTAACTAAAAAGAAATTCATATAAATGATGTAATGCTTGGTGTTTCCTGCGGGGGCGCTGCACAGACTTGCTTCTGTTTCCACCACAGATTAAAGACGGGTGTTAGGGGCAGACACACAGATTTTTGTGTCTTCAGCAGAAAGCAGCAGCTAAGAACTGGGGAAGGAGACTGAATAGATAATAAAGAGTATGGAAGGAATTGTTAGTCTCACCATGGCAGCAACATATCAAAAGTTATGTATAAGTGGAATACCCCTTTAATTCTTTTTTTACCAGCAGGGGATTTCCCTATTGGAGTGGTTTCGCCTGCTGGCAGCTCAGGGGTCACATCCTGATCACATTCGGGACGTCATTGGTAGAATGTAACAGGGAATATTCTGTAATTCAGCTGTCACAATTTGCTGTTGGGCACAATATGTTTCCCTGGCGTTCTGCACTCCTGGTGGGATGAGACTCCGATGATACCAGGGATTTAGGGGATTATTGATCCTCCACCTTACATTTGCGGCCTGTCTTTTATGGCCATGCCTCTTGGTGCAGTGAATCTATGTCAGCCATTAATGTGAATACACCATATAGAGGAGTAGCAGCCTGCTGTGTGAAGTGTATAGGGGCCATCTGTGTGAAGTCTGGGCCTCAGCCAAGAGACCATGGGGACACTGGGCCTCAGCCAGCAGAGCAAGGGGACGCCTGGGCCTCAGCCAACAGACCAAGGGACGCCTGGGCCTCAGCCAAGAGACCATGGGACACCTGGGCCTCAGCCAGCAGAGCAAGGGGACGCCTGGGCCTCAGCCAGCAGAGCAAGGGGACGCCTGGGCCTCAGCCAACAGACCAAGGGGACGCCTGGGCCTCAGCCAACAGACCAAGGGGACGCCTGGGCCTCAGCCAACAGACCAAGGGGACGCCTGGGCCTCAGCCAGCAGACCAAGGGGACGCCTCAGCCAACAGACCAAGGGGCGCCTGGGCCTCAGCCAACAGACCAAGGGCGCCAGGGCTCAGCCAACAGACCAAGGGGCGCCAGGGCCTCAGCCAACAGACCAAGGGGACGCCTGGGCCTAAGCCAACAGACCAAGGGACGCCTGGGCCTCAGCCAACAGACCAAGGGGACGCCTGGGCCTCAGCCAACTGACCAAGGGGACGCCTGGGACTCAGCCAACAGACCAAGGGGACGCCTGAGACTCAGCCAACAGACCAAGGGGACGCCAGGCCTCAGCCAACAGACCAAGGGGACGCCTGGGATCAGCCAACAGACAAGGGGACGCCTGGCCTCAGCCAACAGACCAAGGGACGCCTGGGACTCAGCCAACAGACCAAGGGACGCGGCTGGGCCTCAGCCAACAGACCAAGGGGACGCCTGGGACTCAGCCAACAGACCAAGGGGCCCCAGGGCCTCAGCCAACAGACCAAGGGGACGCCTGGGACTCAGCCAACAGACCAAATGGACGCCTGGGCCTCAGCCAACAGACCAAGGGACGCCTGGGCCTCAGCCAACAGACCAAGAGGACGCCTGGGCCTCAGCCAACAGACCAAGGGGACGCCTGGGCCTCAGCCAACAGACCAAGGGGACGCCTGGGCCTCAGCCAAACGACCAAGGGGACGCCAGGGCCTCAGCCAACAGACCAAGGGGACGCCTGGGCCTAAGCCAACAGACCAAGGGACGCCTGGGCCTAAGCCAACAGACCAAGGGGACGCCAGGGCCTCAGCCAACAGACCAAGGGGACGCCTGGGCCTCAGCCAACAGACCAAGGGGCGCCTGGGCCTCAAGCAACAGACCAGGGGACGACGGCCTCAGCCAACAGACCAAGGGACGCCCCTGCGCCTCAGCCAACAGACCAGGGGACGCCTGGGCCTCAGCCAACAGACCTTGTGTAGATTGTTCCTCCATGCTCAATCCCAGATACCCATGAGCTCCTCTCATTGACTTCAGTGGAGAACGTCCCCTGTACGGATAGGTCACTCGGTGGCTGAATGGAAATAACTTAAACTTTGAAGAACACCTGGTGTGGATAGAGTACCCAACGCTCCAGAAATGAATAATTGAACAATAAACCAGTTTAATAGTACGGAAGGCAAAGTAGTTACACAAGGCTTATTATTTAGGAAATGATGGATGGTCATATAATCCCGTCCTTCATTATTTATATTTGTATCATTCATACAGCAGCAACCTGGACTCTCCTCCATCTTCCAAATATATGGATAGAGAGATAGGAGAGATAGATAGGGAGAGATAGAGAGAGATAGAGAGAGAGATAATGAGATAGATAGAGAAATAGATACATAGATAGATAGTAGATAGATAGATAGATAGTAGATAGATAGATAGATAGAGATGAGATAGGAGATAGATAATAGATAGATAGGAGATAGATAGATAGTAGGATATGAGATAGATAGATAGATAGATAGATAGATAGGAGATAGATAGATAGATAGAGATAGAGAGATAGATAGATAGGAGATAGATAGAAGATAGATAGATAGGAGATAGATAGTGATAGAGATAGATAGATAGATAGATAGATAGGAGATAGATAGGACAGATAGATAGATAGGAGATAGAAGATAGTAGAAGATAGATAGATAGATAGATAGATAGATAGGAGATAGATAGATAGATAGATAGATAGATAGATAGATAGATAGATAGGAGATAGATAGATAGATAGATAGGAGATAGATAGATAGATAGATAGATAGATAGAATAGATAGATAGGAGATAGATAGATATATAGATAGATAGATAGATAGGAGATAGAGATAGAAGATAGATAGATAGGAGATAGATAGATAGATAGATAGGAGATAGATAGATAGGAGATAGATAGATAGATAGATAGATAGATTAGATAGAGTAGATAGAATGTACAGAGAGGGATATAGAGATAGAGTATAGATAGATAGGATAGATAAGATAGAATAGATAGATAGATAGATAGAGATAGATAGATAGGTCTATTGTTGGTCTATTTATCTTCCCCAGTAGCCAGATCTCCACCTGACGCTGACTACGTACAGGGTGTTTGTGTGCTCTCCCCACTAGGATGGCTACCCTTGGTAACCCTTCTCTTATGTCGTTATATCTGGCCGCAGTGTTAGACTGTAACAGGGCCACGGGCCCCCTTGTTTCCCTAACGTAGACAGTAGAGATGAGGACCTGATAGATTAGATATAGTGATAGGAACTAGTTGGTGCTAGGACCCACTAGATAGAGGCCCCTTCCCAATGGCTTCCTTCTCTAGAGAGATCGATATCTGGGATAGATCCATGATTTGAGATGTAATAGGCTCCACAGACCCCTTTTTGCATAGATAGATAGAGCTAGACAGAAGATAGATAGATAGGAGATAGATAGATAGAAGATAGATAGATAGATAGATAGATAGATAGAGATAGATAGGAAGATAGATAGATAGGAGATAGATAGATAGATAGGGATAGATAGATAGATGAGATAGATAGATAGATAGATAGATAGAGATGATAGATGATAGGAGATAGATGATAGTTTTTTCTCTCTAATACTAATAAAGCTGACAGAATCTGATTGGCTCCTGTAGGCAGACGCCCATTTCATGCTGATACGTTTCTTATCGTAACTTTCTGCCACGTTGGAGCGCCAGTACCCCAGAGCGATGAAAGTGGAGTATCCTGTGTGATTAAGTGTTATTTGTGGTTGTGGCGTTGATAGCATGCACTGATATGATGTCAGCGTACCCGAAGCTCCGGGGCGTCTGGTCCACCACTTCTCGCACCGGCCGCCACCACCAATAACCTTGATATTTCATCCTCACGTTTTATAGGACTGAATTAATGTTTCCTGTAATTATAAGAGTTACACGGTGGAGGTTTCAGTGAAGGTCGTGTATAAGGTCTCTGTGCGGAATCTGCCGGATCTGCGCTTTCTATCCTTATATTTAGTAAGGGAAATATTATGGAGTTTTAGTGGTTTTAGGTCAGACTGACAGACTTTATTATTTCGGCTTTAATAATAATGGATCAGACTGGGGGCCGCAGTCGTCTGCTGTCAGGAAGGTCAGCACTTATGGCCGCTGACTCATGACAGCCATACCTTAAAGGGATTGTCAGGTGCAGTACTGTGAAGGCCTATGCTTTGTAGGAGGCTCCACCTAGTGCTCCCCCAATGATCAGTGATGGTGGGGAGATGGTATTAGCATCTTGTCCCCTGTAGAACATGGGGAAACTTTGTCCCTCCAGCCAAAGCTTTGGCTCTCCAGGCATGATGGGAACTGTAGTTTTACACCAGCTGGAGGGCTGTAGCTTCCCCATCCCTGCTGTAGGGTTATTGTTATGCTGCAGAGACGATGATAAATATCCAGCGGATGGTACTGTGCTTACCATCAGAGCAAAATAAGATGTGTATGTCCTAGCTCAGGTGGGCTAAGTATAGGGGGAAACATACTCACCGTCCTGATCCCCCACCACATCTGACCCATTGGGGCCTGAGACCAGCTAAGCACCCACCTTGGCAAGTGATACAGCAGGTCCTTCCATCCTCCGGGACGGGACACAATCGGGTTACATCTAGCAGGGAATTGGGGAAGGGAGTAGATATATTATTATTGAGCCCAGGTGTAAATATTTATTTATAAGCCAATCAGATAATTCCCCTAAAGCAGATAAGTCCAGACCCAGGATTACATGAAAGCTACATCAAAAGGTAGCCCACCCATCCTACCCCCGCCAGGATACTTGCCGTCAGTCCTGAGAAACCATCCAGCAAGAGAAGTGGAGTTTATGGAAACTCTTGCTCTAAGTGGAGCCTTCTAGCTGGTTTGCTGTAGAGGCGTGAAAGTTTGGATTAGTCAGTCGGCTTGTTCAGTCACCGATCGCCAACAACCAGCAGAGGAGAAGTGTACAGCCATGCACTTCCTTCCCTGCTCTCTGTGCTAGTCCATAGACTAATGGTGCGTTTACACAGACAGATTTATCTGACAGATTCTTGAAGCCAAAGCCAGGAATGGATCTGAAAAGAGGAGAAAACAGTCTTCCTTTATGGACTGTTCTCTGTTTATAGTCTGTTCCTGGTTTTGGCTTCAGAAATCTGTCAGATAAATCTCTCTGTGTAAACGCACCATAAGAGTATTCATGTCTCCTGTGCACAGGCTGTAATCACCGAACATGTGACATCCCCCCCCCCCCCCCCTTACATTGCCAGCCGCGGTCACATCCACAGAGATAGCACAGAGCCTGCTTAGCACTTCTCCCAACTCATTCCAGCAAACACTCAGGCACTGACCGATCAAAATATTTAAAGTGACAGTACCCATTTAAACCCATCTAATTTGGGCGTTTCAAATGTTGATGACTGGACATGCACTGGTTGTTAGGCCATCCTCTAGGCAAACCAGTGGGAAGGAGTACACACGAACATAACTCATCTGCACCAAGTTGGACAAAACCAAAAGTCACATAAACCCTTTAAGCAGCTCGGCGGTTGAGTGGTTAGCACTGTTACCCTGCAGGGCTGGGGTTCTGCACAGAGTGTATATGCTCTCACTTAGGGCTGGACGATTAATTGAATTCGATTAACAAATTTTCACAAAAAATCATTGCGGCGCGGGGGAGCGCGGCGTGGTACAGTGTCGGGCGGCCGAACAGTCTGGAGAGGGGCGGTGTGGGGCGGGCGGGTGCTGCGGTGAGATGCATGGCAGGCGGGTGGCTTAGTCTGGAGAGATGCGGCGCGGGCAGCCTCCATCAGCTGCTGACCTGCCCCTGCCCCTTATACACAGCGTCTCTCTCTGCTCCCGGCCACACACAGGTCCCCGCTCTCTGGAGGAGACTGCAGGGTGATAGTGTCACTGCGGGTCCTGGAGCTGTACAGCCGGATCGCATCCCCTATACAGTATCCAGTAATCACCCTGCAGTCCCTGCTGCTTCCTCCAGAGACCAGAGACCTGTGTGCCGGGGTGAGAGGAGAAGAGCCCCAGTCACCTGTAGTCGGCCTCAGTCACCTCAGTCAGCCAGTCACCCTCAGTCCCCAGCTACCCCAGATCAGTCACCCCCTCAGTCACCCCAGCCCCCTCCTCAACAGTCCCCCTCAGTCCCCAGACCCCCAGAGTCACCCCCAGTCCACAGCACCCTAACCCCTCAGCACCCCCCTCAGTCACCCCAGTCCAGCACCCTCAGTCACCCCCAGCACCCTAACCCCCCCTCAGTCAGCCCCCTCAGTCACCCCAGCCACACCCCCTCAGCCCCTCACAGTACCACCCCTCAGTTCCCCCTCAGTAACAGGGGGGAGCACTGTTACACTGGAAAGCAATACAGTTGTGTGTCTTGATTGTCTGATCTAGAAAGATTTATAATAATAAATCGAATCGGCCAAAAAATTTTTTTTTTTAAATTGAGATATTTTTGCCCAACCCTACTCTCACTGTGTTTCCCCCAGTCTCAGTTCTGTAGGGGAGATGTGAGTTTCTCGAGCAGTATGATGTAGCTGTCGGCTTGTGTGGTTCCTTCTCCATTATTCATAGCATTGGACTGTAACTTGGTGCAGATCCGATGCTACTTTCCCAGTCATCTGAATGGTGCTCGCAGAAATCCACATACTCACCTCGCCCCATTCTGATGACTGGAACTGATTTCTGCAGCTGATCAGCCATTCATTGTGAGTATTCAGAGACCGACACCACCGTTGACCTGATCCTACTCACACAACTAAGCTGGAAGAGATCGGGGATGTTCTCAGCCTGGGAATCTCCACCTTCATATACTGCAAGCAGAGCCCTGCACATAGCGAGAAACAGCGCCACAAATGTCTGGGGGGTCTACGAATCTGACTGTCCAGGCATGATGGGAGTTGTAGTCTTATAATAGTTGGAGCAGGTTCCCTTCTGTGCCCAAAAAACTGTGGACATGAAGTCCATGATAGGTGAGCAGATAGTGTTCCTATGGAGAGAAAGAAGCGAGAGCTCTCTATAATAAAGAGAAGGGACTGAGCTTCCAGAAGAGGGACACCTGGGGGATGAGCTCTCATAGTCTCAGATTGTCGCTGGCCGCCGCACAGGATTGCCATCTGTTTATTTGAATGCACATAGGAGACGATGGCAGCACATTTGCATCTACATACATTGTATTTCATGGAATTGTTTTCACTGTTTGTTCCCCTTTAGGAAACTCCAGCATAACTAATGTATGCAAAGGTCAGGAGTCTGCCGTGAATTAAATGATATCAGTGTTTATCAGATTAACAGCTGCTAACCCAGCTGTTCACTAAGATCCTGGCTCACTAGGTAGGTTAAAGCATCGGCTTCCAGGCCGCTCCACGTGTCTGCTCTAAATCTCTCCGCACTCAATCTTGTTAAAGAAAAAATAACCTAAAGCAGCTATTACTGATGTATGGAAATCTACATGGGCCGTGCTGGGATCTCCGCTCCACCATATAGAAACCTCCCACAAGCTGCTGGGATCTCCGCTCCACCATATAGAAACCTCCCACAAGCTGCTGGGATCTCCGCTCCACCATATAGAAACCTCCCACAAGCTGCTGGGATCTCCGCTCCACCATATAGAAACCTCCCACAAGCTGCTGGGATCTCCGCTCTCTATAGAAAACCCCCACAAGCTGCTGGGATCTCCGCTCCCACCATATAGAAACCTCCCACAAGCTGCTGGGATCTCCGCTCCACCATATAGAAACCTCCCACAAGCTGCTGGATCTCCGCTCCACCATATAGAAACCTCCCACAAGCTGCTGGGATCTCCGCTCCACCATATAGAACCTCCCACAAGCTGCTGGGATCTCCGCTCCACCATATAGAAACCTCCCACAAGCTGCTGGGATCTCCGCTCCACCATATAGAAACCTCCCACAAGCTGCTGGGATCTCCGCTCCACCATATAGAAACCTCCCACAAGCTGCTGGGATCTCCGCTCCACATATAGAAACCTCCCACAAGCTGCTGGGATCTCCGCTCACACCATTATAGAAACCTCCCACAAAAGCTGCTGGGATCTCCGCTCCACCATATAGAAACCTCCCACAAGCTGCTGGGATCTCCGCTCCACTGTTGGACATGCCCAGTTGTCAGTGTATTTGTATAGTTACGGGTGAATACCATAGGATTGGCACAGCGGGGGACATTTGTCAGGACTCAGGACTGGCATAGTCACTAATACGCCATACGTCTTAAATAAAGTCTCAGCCCCATTAACCTGTTTGGATTTACAAGGAGGCCTCTAATAAAGCCAGTGGGACATGTGACTGTCGCAGGACTTCTCTACACCTGCTCCAGATTTCTGCATGGTTCACACACTTCTAGACTTAAACCATGATCACTTAGGTGAGTAGAGAGGCCACGCCTCCTCCCCACCTTGCCACGCCCCTGTTCTGCCTTTCAGGTGAGGGGGCTTACCCCTGGCATACACATAGATGTAGGGAATGTGCCCCTATGTGTCAATCAAGTGCCAGATAGAGGTACTGACACAGTCTTTCCAGAAAGCTGGAACCTTACCATGTAAAGTGTCCATTGTGTAAGAAGAATAGGTATTTATTAAATCCCTAAGAAAGTGGTGTATCTTACATATAATCACAATTCTACCATTTATAGTGTTTATTTTGCTCCTAATGCTAAATCTAGTAACTTTCTAAGTAAGAATTTTCTACCATTTGCTGCTGTAGATTATGTGATTATGTTTACATAGGCGGCTGTCCTGCTGCTTCTCTTATATATGTCACAGCACACTGCTTCTACGTGCAGTCATTAAAGGGTGCTTGTACACCATCAGTAAGTGTCCCCCATCCTAGCGTTCTGCTGTCAGTGGTCATACACCATCAGTAAGTGTCCCCCATCCTAACGTTCTCCTGTCAGTGGTCATACACCTTCAGTAAGTGTCCCCCATCCTAACGTTCTCCTGTCAGTGTCATACACCTTCAGTAAGTGTCCCCCATCCTAACGTTCCGCTGTCAGTGTCATACACCATGCAGTAAGTGTGCCGGTATTTAACGTTCTCCCGACAGTAGGTATACACCTTCAGTACAGTGTCCCCAATCCTAACGTTTCCTGTCACGGGTCCTACAAATCAGTAAGTGTCCCCCATCCTGGAACAGCGTCCTGTCGTGGTCATACACCATCAGTAAGGTCCCCCATCCTAACGTTCTCCTGTCAGTGGTAAATACACTTCAGTAAGTGTCCCCATCCTAATTTTCCTGTCAGTGGTCATACACCATCAGTAAGTATCCCCCAATTTTTAACGTTCCGTGTTTGGTCATAAACCTTCAGTAAGTGTCCCCCATCCTAACGTTCTCTGTCATGGTCATACACCATCAGTAAGCGTCCCCATCCTAACGTTCTCCTGTCAGTGGTCATACACCTTCAGTAAGTGTCCCCCATCCTAACGTTCTCCTGTCAGTGGTCATACACCATCAGTAAGTGTCCCCCATCCTAACGTTCCGCTGTCAGTGGTCATACACCTTCAGTAAGTGTCCCCCATCCTAACGTTCTCCTGTCAGTGGTCATACACCATCAGTAAGTGTCCCCCATCCTAACGTTCTCCTGTCAGTGGTCATACACCTTCAGTAAGTGTCCCCCATCCTAACGTTCTCCTGTCAGTGGTCATACACCATCAGTAAGTGTCCCCCATCCTAACGTTCCGCTGTCAGTGGTCATACACCATCAGTAAGTGTCCCCCATCCTAACGTTCCGCTGTCAGTGTCATACACCTCAGTAAGTGTCCCCCATCCTAACGTTCCGCTGTCAGTGGTCATACACCTTAAGGCTAGGTTCAGACTATGTAACTGTGTGCCGCGGTATTTTTGGTGGTTCATGCGTACGCTGGAAAGTATAGGATATACGGCTGCACAGTGCACACTATGTATGAATCTACGGCCCTATCGTAAACGGACCCGTAAAAAATAGAACAAGACCATTGTTTGCGGCTGGACATGCGGCCGTGGATTGACAGGCGGTCCGTACGGAGTACTTCAAAAATAGCCGGCAATGATGCCCGAATGCCGATGCCTCTAATAGTTAATATATTAAATTAATAAAACACATTTTCTTTGTAATAAAGTCCCTTGCGTTGTTCAATAATTTAATTCTAACAATTCCATCATTGTGCAATTAAATATACTGTTAAAATAAATATATATATAAATAAATGTATATTTATATATATATTTATTTTTTGACAGTATATTTAATTGCACAATAATGGATTCGTTAGAAATAAATTATTGAACAACGAAACTGATTTTATTACAACAAAAATGTGTTTTATTAATTAAATATTAATTAGTACAGGAAGCTCCATAAGCGTTAATTCATATTGCCGGTAATAGAGCTTTCTGTACTAATCATCACTTTACTTTAATTAAAACATCAGATGTTTCTTCTAATTATGTTATCACAATAGCATTATTAGAAGAAACATTTAGAATTATATGTGCGCTCAGCTGATTGGCTGATCGGCTCAGCGCACATATAATGAGCCGATCCGCAGCACAGTGACTTCATTGTGCTGCGGACCAGCGAAGAGACAACATCGGGGTGAGTATAGAGCTCTCCCCACCCCCTCCCCAGCACTGCACCCCTCCCAGCAAGGAAGGTGGGTCACTTAACCCCTTCCTTGCTGGGATGGGTGCAGTCTGACATCAGTCTGGCCCCCAAGGGGTTAAGGGGGATGCAATACATCCTCCCTTAACCCCTTGGGGGCCAGACTGTAAGCAGCGATCTGTAAAGATGCTGCATACTGTAAGGAGCACAACACCGCTCACAATGATGGGTGTTGTGCTCCTGTTGTGTGTTTTTTTGTGTGTTTATCCCTTTTTGTTTTTCAGATATCGGTATCCTGGGGATTACGTCGGATTCCATGGACTACGTCGATGACCAGCGGTTGTTTGTTGTTTTTTTTTTTAATATAATGGTCAATGAGGGGTGTGGGGGTGTTTTTATTTGAATAAAAAAATGTTTTAACTTGTGTCTTGTCTTTATTTCTTTACTTTATAGACTTAGTAGTGGAAGCCGTCTAATAGACGGAATCCATTACTAAGTCGGGGCCTAGTGTTAGCCGGTATAAAATGGCTAACACTAACCCCCCATTATTACCCCAGTACCCAATGCCACCAGGGGTACTGGGAAGAGCCGGGTGCCAGTGGTCTCCTGGACCGGGCGGCAGCAGGCTGGTAAGATTTAGGCTGGGGAGGGCCTAAACCAATGGCTCTTCCCACCCTGGTGTTACCAGGCTGCTGTCGTTTGGTTTTTAACCCGGCTGGTTATAAAAATAGGGGGGACCCTATGCGGTTTTTTTTTAAATTATTTATTTAAAAAAAAACACATAGGGTCCCCCCTATTTTTATAACCAGCCGGGTTAAAAACCAAACGACAGCAGCCTGGTAACACCAGGGTGGGAAGAGCCATTGGTTTAGGCCCTCCCCAGCCTAAATCTTACCAGCCTGCTGCCGCCCGGTCCAGGAGACCACTGGCACCCGGCTCTTCCCAGTACCCTGGTGGCATGGGTACTGGGGTAATAATGGGGGGTTAGTGTTAGCCATTTTATACCGGCTAACACTAGGCCCGACTTATTAGACGGCTTCCACTACTAAGTCTATAAAGTAAAGAAATAAAGACAAGACACAAGTGAAAAAAATTTTTTATTCAAATAAAAACACCCCCACACCCCTCATTGACCATTTTATTAAAAAAAAACATTAAAAAAACGCTGGTCATCGATGTAGTCCACGGAATCCGACGTAATCCCCAGGATACCGATATCTGAAAACAAAAAGGGAGAAACACACAAAAAACACACAAACAGGAGCACAACACCCATCATTGTGAGCGGTGTTGTGCTCCTTACAGTATGCAGCATCTTTACAGATCGCTGCTTACAGTCTGGCCCCCAAGGGGTTAAGGGAGGATGTATTGCAGACTGATGTCAGACTGCACCCATCCCAGCAAGGAAGGGGTTTAAGTGACCCCCCTTCCTTGCTGGGGAGGGGTTGTAGTGCTGGGGAGGGGGTGGGGAGAGCTCTATACTCACCCCGATGTGTCCTCTTCGCTGGTCCGCAGCACAATGGAAGTCACTGTACTGCGGACCGGCTAATTATATGTGCGCTGAGCCGATCAGCCAATCAGCTGAGCGCACATATAATTCTAAATGTTTCTTCTAATAATGCTATTGTGATAACATAATTAGAAGAAACATTTGATGTTTTCATTAAAGTAAAGTGATGATTAGTACAGAAAGCTCTATTACCGGCAATATGAATTAACGGCTTATGGAGCTTCCTGTACTAATTAATATTTAATTAATAAAACGCATTTTTATTGTAATAAATTCAGTTTCGTTGTTCAATAATTTAATTCTAACGAATCCATCATTGTGCAATTAAATATACTGTCAAAAATAAATATATATATAAATATACATTTATTTATATATATATATTTATTTTAACAGTATATTTAATTGCAAAATGATGAAATCGTTAGAATTAAATTATTGAACAATGAAAGGGACTTTATTACAAAGAAAATGTGTTTTATTAATTCAATATATTAACCATGAGAGGCATCGGCATACTGCAGAGGATCGCAAACCCCGGTAATAGCGATTCATGTAAACTGTTCCCTGCTTTCCCAGATGCATCCAGAGGTGTTTCCATCACTTTCTTAAGATTTTATTTCTTATTTTTAGTTGAACCAGATTTCCAAGTAATGACCGTATGTTTTGAGCCCATGTCTATTTTTTCCCACGGCCGGAGTTTCACCCGCACATTTACAGCCGCATAAAAAATACAGCCACACAGTTACATAGTGTGAACCTAGCCTCAGTAAGTGTCCCCCATCCTAACGTTCCGCTGTCAGTGGTCATACACCTTCAGTAAGTGTCCCCCATCCTAACGTTCTCCTGACAGTGGTCATACACCTTCAGTAAGTGTCCCCCATCCTAACGTTCTCCTGACAGTGGTCATACACCTTCAGTAAGTGTCCCCCATCCTAACGTTCCGCTGTCAGTGGTCATACACCTTCAGTAAGTGTCCCCCATCCTAACGTTCCGCTGACAGTTCTATCTCCTGTTCTCCTCATACACATTAACCACAACCAGACTGTGCTGGTGGCCGCTTATCCTTCCCAGAACAGGAGGCAGAAACTCTTTGCGACGCTTCTTTTTATTGTCGTCCTCTGTTTGTGAAGCCGTCACCCTGTTATCCTGTTAGTTGGAGCCTTGGTGCGATGCTTTGGTGGTGTTAGTATTAGATGTAGCGGCAGGTTTAGGACATGTGGGGCGCCCCATGTACCGTACTGCAAGCGCAGCTCTTCTTCTTCTACTTCTTTGCATTCGTTGGGTGACGTCCACGACCCCGTACACTTAGGTATTCGCAGTACGTCCCAGGCTAGAGCCGCTGTGGGTTTGTGATTTAGCGTTTGCTTTGGGCTGAAAATTCGGCTAAAAATCACAAAAAATAGTTGCAAAAACGCTAAGGCTGAGTTCACACCACGTTTTTGTGGACACTTAAAAAATAAATAACGGATGTGATTTGATCTTTTTTTTTATATAATGAAGTCAATGGAAAATCGGACACAGAGAGATGCACACAAACACGTCCATTTTTGCATCCGTTTTTTCCATTACGCGGATATGTTATACGGACTGCAAAAACACAGTGTGAACCCGGCCTGATAAAGATCCAAAATAAAATCTGATGAAATGACATTAAAATTCAGTGTGAACCTGACCTAAGGGCTATAATTATAATTGGGCGATTATCGCTCCCTGTAATAGAGACAGAAATTATCAGCTGATTGTTGTTTTAGGGTCCGTTTACACAGAAAGATTATCTGCCAAAGATTTCGAAGCCAAAGCCAGGAACGGACTATAAACGGACTATAAATCAGGTCATGAAGGAAAGACTGAGATTTCTCCTCTTTTCAAATCCATTCCTGGCTTTGGCTTCAAATCTTTGGCAGATAATCTGTCAGATAATCTTTCTGTGTAAACGGACCCTTAGGTTTGGACCTAAAACCGTCGGGCGCCGACCGCGCCTCGCTATGTGTAATAGCTCCGTGTAATGGCGATGCGCGGCTGATGGCTGACCATTCCCCAGACACCTTATCTCTCCCCGCTCCCGTCCTGTGATTGGCTGAGCAGACACTGCTGACCGAAAGCGAGGGGAGATAAGGGGTCAGGTGTATTGGCAAGGGCTGCATGGACATCGCTAATGAAGTCCATGCAGCCCTTGCTGCCTGATTATTTGGTCCAGTAAACTCATTTACTAACATGATTGGGCAGTAGTCGGCCGGTTGTAATGGAGCCCTAAGCGTGCAGAGTCCTATGCAGAGTGCCCACTCCGAGGACTAATACTGCAATGGACTCTTCTAGTGCAGGGACGGGGGAGCATCTCGGCCTCCAAATCTCATTGATCCTGGAGAGTCAGAGCTAAAGCTGCGAGGAGGAGATATCCCCCCCATCCCTGGTCTAATGGGACCACCCCATAATGGTCGCCACTGCAGGACTGTGCTGTGCAGTAATAGCTGCAGATATTCACCCATCTTCTTGTCTTCCTTAGGATCCCAGCGTGCATCCTCCATTGCCGCATCCCGCATGGAGCAAGCCATGTCTGAAGTAAGCGTGCACAGCAGTGGTCAGCGGCAGGGCCCCATGCAGCAGTGGATTACCTTGGAGCAGATCTGGCTGCAGGCTGGTGAGTTCACAGGTCGCACGCTCATGTGACCTCACAGATCTGGCTGCAGGTCGGTGAGGTCAGAGGTCTCACGCTCATGTCACCTCACAGATCTGGCTGCAGGTCGGTGAGGTCAGAGGTCGCACGCTCATGTCACCTCACAGATCTGGCTGCAGGTCGGCGAGGTCAGAGGTCGCACGCTCATGTCACCTCAAAAATCTGGCTGCAGGTCGGTGAGGTCAGAGGTCTCACGCTCATGTCACCTTACAGATCTGGCTGCAGGTCGGCGAGGTCAGAGGTCGCACGCTCATGTCACCTCACAGATCTGGCTGCAGGTCGGCGAGGTCAGAGGTTCGCACGCTCATGTCACCTCACAGATCTGGCTGCAGGTCGGTGAGGTCAGAGGGTCGCACGCTCTTGTCACCTCACAGATCTGGCTGCAGGTCGTGAGGTCAGAGGTGGCACGCTCATGTCACCTCACAGATCTGGCTGCAGGTCGGTGAGGTCAGAGGTCGCACGCTCATGTCACCTCACAGATCTGGCTGCAGGTCGGCGAGGTCAGAGGTGGCACGCTCATGTCACCTCACAGATCTGGCTGCAGGTCGGCGATGTCAGAGGTCGCACGCTCATGTCACCTCACAGATCTGGCTGCAGATCGGTGAGGTCAGAGGTCGCACGCTCATGTCACCTCACAGATCTGGCTTGCAGGTCGGTGAGGTCAGAGGTCGCACGCTCATGTCACCTCACAGATCTGGCTGCAGGTCGGTGAGGTCAGAGGTCGCACGCTCATGTCACCTCACAGATCTGGCTGCAGGTCGGTGAGGTCAGGAGGTCGCACGCTCATGTCACCTCACAGATCTGGCTGCAGGTCGGTGAGGTCAGAGGTCGCACGCTCATGTCACCTCACAGATCTGGCTGCAGGTCGGCGAGGTCAGAGGGTCGCTTGCTCTTGTCACCTCACAGATCTGGCTGCAGATCGGTGAGGTCAGAGGTCGCAACGCTCATGTCACCTCACAGATCTGGCTGCAGGTCGGCGAGGGTCAGAGGTCGCACGCTCATGTCACCTCGATCAGATTTAGTGATGGCAGCAGTTTACCTAATTGTAATTTTTTTTCTCATGCAGCAAAGTGCAGAGCGGCAGAGCGCTCCTAATGGCCGAGAGCGGCCCGTGGAATTATTCATCACACTCACATGATGGAAACAAAGGGAAGCGCATGTATAATTCATCCGCTGTGTATACGGCAGCCCCGGCCGCTAACACAACTGCTGTACACTCACCCAGCTGGAGCTCTGATCCCTCCTGTGCTGGATGCAGCAAACTTTATACAACTCCAAACCTTTGATTCCCTGTGGGCCGTACATGGCCGTACATGGCCGTCCAGGCCCCTTTGTCTCTATTAGCAGACTCTCTCATGTGATTTCCTTTTACAGGGATTGTTCACCCCCAATTGGTGTCAGAAGTAATTTACAAATCTGTATAACTTTCTATTAAAAAATCTCCAGTCTTCCAGTACTTATCATCTTCTGTATGTCCTGCAGGAAGTGGTATATTCTCTCCAGTCTGACACAGTGCTCTCTGCTGCCACCTCTGTCCAATGTCAAGGAACTGTCCAGAGCAGCAGCAAATCCCCATAGAAAACCTCTCCTGCTCTGCAGACTGGAAAAATGCAGGACATTCAGCAGTTGTTAAGTACTGGGAAGACTGTTTGTTAGTTTTTTTAATAGAAGTAAATTACAAATCTCTGGCACTTCCTAGGACCAGTTGATTTGAAAGAAAAAGTTTTTGGCGTGAACAATTCCTTTAAGCACATATGTAGACATGCGGAGAGGAGGTTATAATGTGACACAGCAGGAGCAGAGTGACACACCGTACATGAGAGTGAGGTGATTTACTGTCGGCTCTCCTGACTGTATCAGTCTCTTCTTACTGTCGGCTCTCCTGACTGTACTCAGTCCTCTCCTGACTGTCGGCCTCTCCTGACTGTATCAGTCTCTTCTTACTGTCGGCTCTCCTGACTGTATCAGTCTCTTCTTACTGTCGGCTCTCCTGACTGTATCAGTCTCTTCTTACTGTCGGCTCTCCTGACTGTATCAGTCTCTTCTTACTGTCGGCTCTCCTGACTGTATCAGTCTCTTCTTACTGTCGGCTCTCCTGACTGTATCAGGTCTCTTCTTACTGTCGGCTCTCCTGACTGTATCAGCTCTCCTGACTGTCGGCTCTCCTGACTGTCGGCTCTCCTGACTGTATCAGTCTCTTCTTTACTGTCGGCTCTCCTGACTGTATCAGTCTCTCCTGACTGTCGGCTCTCCTGACTGTATCAGTCTCTCCTGACTGTCGGCTCTCCTGACTGTATCAGTCTCTTCTTACTGTCGGCTCTCCTGACTGTATCAGTCTCTCCTGACTGTCGGCTCTCCTGACTGTCGGCTCTCCTGACTGTATCAGTCTCTTCTTACTGTCGGCTCTCCTGACTGTATCAGTCTCTTCTTACTGTCGGCTCTCCTGACTGTATCAGTCTCTTCTTACTGTCGGCTCTCCTGACTGTATCAGTCTCTCCTGACTGACGGCTCTCCTGACTGTATCAGTCTCTTCTTACTGTCGGCTCTCCTGACTGTATCAGTCTCTTCGTACTGTCGGCTCTCCTGACTGTATCAGTCTCTTCTTACTGTCGGCTCTCCTGACTGTATCAGTCTCTTCTTACTGTCGGCTCTCCTTACTGTATCAGTCTCTTCTTACTGTCGGCTCTCCTGACTGTATCAGTCTCTTCTTACTGTCGGCTCTCCTTGACTGTATCCTGTCTCTTCTTCTACTGTCGGCTCTCCTGACTGTATCAGTCCTCTTCTTACTGTCGCTCTCCTGACTGTATCAGTCTATTCTTACTGTCGGCTCTCCTGACTGTATCAGTCTCATCCTGACTGTCGGCTCTCCTGACTGTATCAGTCTCTTCCTGACGTCGGCTCTCCTGACTGTATCAGTCTCTCCTGACTGTCGGCTCTCCTGACTGTATCAGTCTCTCCTGACTGTCGGCTCTCCTGACTGTATCAGTCTCTTCTTACTGTCGGCTCTCCTGACTGTATCAGTCTCTCCTGACTGTCGGCTCTCCTGACTGTATCAGTCTCTTCTTACTGTCGGCTCTCCTGACTGTATCAGTCTCTTCTTACTGTCGGCTCTCCTGACTGTCGGCTCTCCTGACTGTCGGCTCTCCTGACTGTCGGCTCTCTCTATTAGTATTCCCCTGTGCTGTCCCTCTGCTGTTTGCATAGATTGATAACTGGATGGAACCATTCTCACACAGCAGTCATTTATTCATACATTTCCAGGAGGAATAAGGGAGGGATGAAGCAATGCAGAGAGGGGTATGAGGGGTCTCTGTACTGCTCTGTCCCCCACCGCCTGCACAGTATGACCGCTCACTCTCCATATCAGTAGATGCGCGTACAGTACGGTATTCTGTCGTCTCCATCAGTCCATTAGCAAAATACGCCGTATATCCGGGACCAGCGTAATGCCGCATTACTGAGGGATACGGGAGGGGGGGGCAAGTACCCCTCAACCCCCTGCCCCCACTATGCCTGTATTTACCCCTGTATCCTGATCCCTAATTGTATATACTATATTATATATGATGGGAATCGCCCTGTATCCTGATCCCTACAGGTATATACTATATTATATATGATGAGGTTACCCCCTGTATCCTGATCCCTACAGGTATATACTATATTATATATGATGGGGTTACCTCTGTATCCTGATCCCTACAGGTATATACTATATTATATATGATGGGAATCCCCCTGTATCCTGATCCCTACAGGTATATACTATATTATATATGATGGGGATCCCCCTGTATTCTGATCCCTACAGGTATATACTATATTATATATGATGAGGTTACCCCTGTATCCTGAATCCCTACAGGTATATACTATATTATATATGATGGGGTTACCCCCTGTATCCTGATCCCTACAGGTATATACTATATTATATATGATGGGGTTACCCCTGTATCCTGATCCCTACAGGTCTATACTATATTATATATGATTGGGAATCCCCCTGTATCCTGATCCCTACAGGTATATATACTATATATATATGATGGGGTTACCCCTGTATCCTGATCCCTACAGGTATATACTATATTATATATGATGGGGTTACCCCCTGTTATCCTGATCCCTACAGGTATATACTATATTTATTATATGATGGGGTTACCCCCTGTATCCTGATCCCTACAGGTATATACTATATTATATAGGATGGGGTTACCCCTGTATCCTGATCCCTACAGGTATATACTATATTATATATGATGGGGTTACCCCTGTATCCTGATCCCTACAGGTATATACTATATTATATATGATGGGAATCCCCCTGTATCCTGATCCCTACAGGTATATACTATATTATATATGATGAGGTTACCCCTGTATCCTGATCCCTACAGGTATATACTATATTATATATGATGGGGTTACCCCTGTATCCTGACCCCTACAGGTATATACTATATTATATATGATGGGGTTACCCCCTGTATCCTGATCCCTACAGGTATATACTATATTATATATGATGGGGTTACCCCCTGTATCCTGATCCCTACAGGTATATACTATATTATATATGATGGGGTTACCCCCTGTATCCTGATCCCTACAGGTATATACTATATTATATAGGATGGGGTTACCCCTGTATCCTGATCCCTACAGGTATATACTATATTATATATGATGGGGTTACCCCTGTATCCTGATCCCTACAGGTATATACTATATTATATATGATGGGAATCCCCCTGTATCCTGATCCTACAGGTATATACTATATTATATATGATGAGGTTACCCCTGTATCCTGATCCTACAGGTATATACTATTATATATATGATGGGGTTACCCCCTGTATCCTGATCCCTACAGGTATATACTATATTATATATGATGGGATTACCCCTGTATCCTGATCCCTACAGGTATATACTATATTATATATGATAGGGTTACCCCTGTATCCTGATCCCTACAGGTATATACTATATTATATATGATGGGGTTACCCCTGTATCCTGATCCCTACAGGTATATACTATATTATATATGATGGGGTTACCCCTCTATCCTGATCCCTACAGGTATATACTTATTTATATATGATGAGGTTACCCCTGTATCCTGATCCCTACGGTATATACTATATTATATATGATGGGAATCCCCCTGTATCCTGATCCCTACAGGTATCATCTATATTTATATGCTGGGATTACCCCTGTATTCTGACCCCTACAGGTATATACTATATAATAATGATAGGGTTACCCCTCTATCCTGATCCCCACAGGTATATACTATATTATATATGATGGGGTACCCCTGTATCCCTGATCCCTACAGGTATATACTATATTATTTATGATGGGAATCCCCCCTGTATCATGATCCTGCTACAGGTATATACTATATTATGTATGATGGGTTACCCTGTATTCTGACCCCTACAGGTATATACTATATTATATATGATAGGGGT
>NW_027209414.1:0-24132 GCF_027789765.1 Dendropsophus ebraccatus | reverse complement strand
CAGGTCTCCTGCCCTCTACGCCCCACCCCCCTCCCTCAGGTCTCCTGCCCCCCTACCCCCCCCCCTCAGGTCTCCTGCCCCCTACCCCCCCCTCAGGTCTCCTGCCTCCCTACACCCCCCCCTCAGTTCTCCTGCCCCAATACCCCCCCTCTCAGGTCCTCCTGCCCCTCTATGCCTCCCCCTCAGGTCTCCTGCCCCTCTACCCCCCCCCTCACGTCCTCCTGCCCCCCTAGGCCCCCCCCTTAGGTCTCCTGCCCTCTACGCCCCCCCCCCTCAGGTCTCCTGCCCTCTACGCCCACCCTCAGGTCTCCTGCCCTTCTACGCCCATCCCCCCCTCCCAGGTCTCCGGCCCCTCTACGCCCACCCCCTCAGGTCTCCTGCCCCTCTCTACGCCCACCCCCTCAGGTCTCCTCCCCCCTACAGCCCCTCTCAGGTCTCCTGCCCCTCTATGCCTCCCCCTCAGGTCTCCTGCCCCTCTACCCCCCCCCCCTCACGTCTCCTGCCCCCCTAGGCCCCCCCCTTAGGTCTCCTGCCCCTCTAACGCCCCCCCCCTCAGGTCTCCTGCCCCTCTACGCCCACCCTCAGGTCTCCTGCCCTTCTACGCCCTCCCCCCCTCCCAGGTCTCCGGCCCCTCTACGCCCACCCCCTCAGGTCTCCTGCCCCTCTACGCCCACCCCCTCAGGTCTCCTGCCCCCCTACAGCCCCCCTCAGGTCTCCTGCCCCCCTACGCCCCCCCCTCAGGTCTCATGCCCCCCTGCCCACCCCATCAGGTCTCCTGCCCCTCTACGTCCACCCCCTCAGGTCTCCTGGCCCTCTACGTCCACCCCCTCAGGTCTCCTGGCCCCCAATGCCCCCCCCCCAGGTCTCCTGCCCCTCTACGCCCACCCTCAGGTCTCCTGCCCCCCTACCCCCCCTCTCAGGTCTCCTGCCCCCCTACCCCCCCCCTCAGGTCTCCTGCCCCCCTACGCCCCCCCTCAGGTCTCCTGCCCCTCTACGCCCCCCCTCAGGTCTCCTGCCCCTCTACGCCCCCCCCTCTCAGGTCTACTGCCTCCCTACGCCCCCCCCCCCTCAGGTCTACTGCCTCCCTTCGCCCCCCCTCAGGTCTCCTGCCCCTCTACGCCCCCCCCCTCAGGTCTCCTGTCCCTCTACGCCCCCCCCTCCCTCAGGTCTCCTGCCCCCCTAAGCCCCCCCCCTCCCTCAGGTCTCCTGCCCCCCTACGCCCCCCCCCTCAGGTCTCCTGCCCCCGTACGCCCCCCCCCTCAGGTCTCCTGCCCCCGTACGCCCCCCCCCCCCCTGTGCCCCATACACCCCCTATCGACTCCTGCCCCTTATGCCCCTCCATACGCTCCCTCAGAGTTGGCCTACCTCATACGCCACCCTCCTCGGGTTTCCTGCCCCATAATGTTCATCTGTCAGTAGATTTATTGTTATGGCTCTGCCCCTCCCACACAGACATCACTGAACCACTTTCCTGTGGGGAAGGGGGGCACACCCTTTGGGGCGAGTATTCAGATGGGATCACCCACATGACCACAGAAATTTAGACAGTGGGGCGAGTCCCATACACAGCGCCCCCCGCAGTCACCACAGATCATGCAGGACACAGCAGCGCAGCCCCTCCTCCAGCGTCAGGCAGAGGCCGCAGGAAGCAGGAAGCAGATACAAAGACTTACAAATCGAGTCTCCCTGCCAGCGTGGTGACAGGTGCGCACCGGGGCCGCCAGACACAAAGCACCAAAGTTATACTGTCATATAGAAGAAAGAAAATAACACAATGTATCACTGTATACACGGGGGCCAGGTCAGCAGCAGGAAGGATTCTTTACAGTTACAGCAGACCGGGATGTGGAATCCCCCACTGCAGGACATGGTAAGGGGAAATATAGAAGGGTTCATGAAATGACCAGAGGGGGCGCCACTTGTAACCAGTACTGGGAAGGATTCTTAACCAGCAAAAAATAAAAAAATCCTAACGGCAGGAGCAGCTGGGTCTAAGAAAACCAGAAAGGATTCTCTACAGACAGAGCAGAATCCCAGATATGAAAAAAATGAAAATGGCATCAGCTAAATATGTAGGAAAGGGTTCTTTATAGTAACTGCACATAAGCTGAGAAATGTCAGCTTATCTAAAAAAACTAATGGGGAGGAAGGAGAGAAAAGACAGTACTGAGTTTGGTGTAGGGAAGACTTCTCTACAGTAACTGCAGAAACTGTGACATTCCTAACTGGGAGTGAGTGTAAATGTACAGCGGTGGGGTCTGTCCTGGATGGAAGGGTCATACCCAATAGAGAAAAAGGGCTCTTCACAGTAACAGCAGATAAACAATGACACTTCTATATCTGGCCTCACCTGCTGCACACTTGAGGGGGAAGACGGGCCGTCCCTTTTGTTTCCAGTTGTGAAGTCTCCAGAAGGAGTCTGCAGGGAAGAACAGAAAGAAATCAAAAGATGGTGGCGGTGGGAGGGGCAGGGCCAAAGAGGGGGCGGAGCATCTACCGCATGCCATCTCCACAAATCACAGATCACGTGAGAAGCCGCCTCCTAACATGCAGAATGGAGACTCCAGTACCACCTGCAGTCAACGCTGCCCCCGCAGGCCGCACTCTGCACTGCACAGAACCAACAACACCGTACACAAACATACACAGCAACCATAGAACTACAACTCTCAGCAATCCAGTGTGCTCCCGGGGTAAGGGAGGATGATGGGAGTGATGATACACTGTGTGTGATAGGAGATTAGAGTGTCAGCTCCTGGGGTCAGGGAGGATGGGAGTGATGATACACTGTGTGTTATAGGAGATTAGAGTGTCAGCTCCTGGGGTCAGGGAGGATGGGAGTGATGATACACTGTGTGTGATAGGAGATTAGAGTGTCAGCTCCTGGGGTCAGGGATGATGGGAGTGATGATACACTGTGTGTGATAGGAGATTAGAGTGTCAGCTCCTGGGGTCAGGGCGGATGGGAGTGATGATACACTGTGTGTGATAGGAGATTAGAGTGTCAGCTCCTGGGGTCAGGGAGGATGGGAGTGATAATACGATGTGTGTGATAGGAGATTAGAGTGTCAGCTCCTGGGGTCAGGGATGATGGGAGTGATGATACACTGTGTGTGATAGGAGATTAGAGTGTCAGCTCCTGGGGTCAGGGATGATGGGAGTGATGATACTGTGTGTGATAGGAGATCAGAGTGTCAGCTCCTGGGGTCAGGGATGATGGGAGTAATGATACTGTGTGTGATAGGAGATCAGAGTGTCAGCTCCTGGGGTCAGGGAGGATGATGATGGGAGTGATGATACACTGTGTGTGATAGGAGATCAGAGTGTCAGCTCCTGGGGTCAGGGATGATGGGGGTGACAGCTGTGTGGTGGGGGGAGGGGGGCAGGTGCTCAGGGTCTGGAATGTTCTCTGTGGGAGATAAGAGCCTCCCGGTCTATATGTGGTGCTGCTATCTGCAAAGGTTCTTAAAGTGACAGTACGTCACTACACAGGAGGAGGGGCCAGACTTTGTCTAATGCCGTCATCTGCAATCTGTTCAACTGCAGGAAAAATACAACTCCCAGCACATCACTGGGGGTAGTAGTAGAGACACAGCTGGGTGACATCACTGGGGGTAGTAGTAGTAGAGACACAGCTGGTGACATCACTGGGGTGGTAGTAGTAGAGACAGCTGGGTGACATCACTGGGGGTAGTAGTAGTAGAGACACAGCTGGTGACATCACTGGGGTGGTAGTAGTAGAGACAGCTGGGTGACATCACTGGGGTGGTAGTAGTAGAGACAGCTGGGTGACATCACTGGGGGTAGTAGTAGTAGAGACACAGCTGGTGACATCACTGGGGTGGTAGTAGTAGTAGTAGAGACACAGCTGGGTGACATCACTGGGGGTAGTAGTAGTAGAGACACAGCTGGGGGACATCACTGGGGGTAGTAGTAGTAGAGACACAGCTGGGTGACATCACTGGGGGTAGTAGTAGTAGAGACACAGCTGGGTGACATCACTGGGGGTAGTAGTAGTAGAGACACAGCTGGGTGACATCACTGGGGGTAGTAGCATAGACACAGCTTGGTGACATCACTGGGGTAGTAGTAGTAGAGACACAGCTGGGTGACATCACTGGGGGTAGTAGTAGAGACACAGTTAGGTGACATCACTGGGGGTAGTAGTAGTAGAGACAGCTGGGTGACATTACTGGGGTAGTAGTAGAGACACAGCTGGGTGACATCACTGGGGGTAGTAGTAGTAGTAGTAGAGACACAGCTGGGTGACATCACTGGGGGTAGTAGTAGTAGAGACACAGCTGGGTGCCATCACTGGGGGTAGTAGTAGTAGAGACACAGCTTGGTGCCATCACTGGGGGTAGTAGTAGTAGAGACACAGCTGGGTGCCATCACTGGGGGTAGTAGTAGTAGAGACACAGCTGGGTGACATCACTGGGGGTAGTAGTAGTAGTAGTAGAGACACAGCTGGGTGACATCACTGGGGGTAGTAGTAGTAGAGACACAGCTGGGTGCCATCACTGGGGTAGTAGTAGTAGAGACACAGCTTGGTGCCATCACTGGGGGTAGTAGTAGTAGAGACACAGCTGGGTGCCATCACTGGGGGTAGTAGTAGTAGAGACACAGCTTGGTGCCATCACTGGGGGTAGTAGTAGTAGAGACACAGCTGGGTGCCATCACTGGGGGTAGTAGTAGTAGAGACACAGCTGGGTGACATCACTGGGGGTAGTAGTAGTAGTAGTAGAGACACAGCTGGGTGACATCACTGGGGGTAGTAGTAGTAGAGACACAGCTGGGTGCCATCACTGGGGGTAGTAGTAGTAGAGACACAGCTTGGTGCCATCACTGGGGGTAGTAGTAGTAGAGACACAGCTGGGTGCCATCACTGGGGGTAGTAGTAGTAGAGACACAGCTGGGTGCCATCACTGGGGGTAGTAGTAGTAGAGACACAGCTTGGTGCCATCACTGGGGGTAGTAGTAGTAGAGACACAGCTTGGTGCCATCACTGGGGGTAGTAGTAGTAGAGACACAGCTGGGTGCCATCACTGGGGGTAGTAGTAGTAGAGACACAGCTGGGTGACATCACTGGGGGTAGTAGTAGTAGTAGAGACACAGCTGGGTGACATCACTGGGGGTAGTAGTAGTAGAGACACAGCTGGGTGACATGAGACCTGGGTAACTGTGGGCTGTTACCCCTGAATGCCGCGACCCCTTTTACCCCCTCCCCCCAGTGATGTCATCACACAGACTGACAGTCGGCTGCACACATGACGGACAGGTGTCGGGGTGTCAGCCAGAAGCGTGGGGGACACGTAGTGATCAGCACAGACGGGACAATACTGGGTGGCGGCGGTGGTCACGTGACATGGAGCACACACGTGCAGCACACAACACACAGGTGCCGCTTGCCTTCTTGCAGTAGACTGTGGTCTTCAGGAGGCCGGAGGTGCCGTATCCCGTGGGAGGACCACCCAGCGAGATGCCCCCAGAGCCCGGACGTCTCTTGTTCGCCAACACAAAGGGGTTCTCATTGAACAGGATGGACTGGCAGTCCACAAGCACCTCCTCCACCTCACCTGAAGGGGGCCCGGCCATGTGGGGGGTCAGGGCAGGAGGAGGAGGAGGAGTGACGGGAGGGGCAGGAAGGCAGGCCGGGCCATTGGCTACCATGGTGGGGACAGGGTGGACAAGAGCCACAGGGACAGGAGGGCAGGATGTGTCCATTCCCAGAGGGAGCTGCAAGATCAACAGAGGGGGAGGGTGAGAAAGGGGAGCGAAGGGAGGAGGGAAGGAGCCGGAGCAGAGGAGGAGGGGGAGCGAAGGGAGGAGAAGGAGCAGGGGAGGAGGAGAAGGAGCAGGGGAGGAGGGGGAGCGAGGGGAGGAGGGGGAGCGAGGGGAAGGAGGGGGAGCGAGGGGAGCGAGGGGGAGCGAGGGGAGGAGGGGGAGCGAGAGGGGGAGCGAGAGGAGGAGCAGGGAAGGAGGGGGAGCAAGGGGAGGAGGGGGAGCGAAGGGAGGAGGGAAGGAGCCGGAGCAGAGGAGGAGGGGGAGCGAAGGGAGGAGAAGGAGCAGGGGAGGAGGGGGAGCGAGAGGAGGAGCGAGGGGAGGAGGGGGGAGCGAGGGGGGGAGCGAGAGGAGGAGCAGGGAAGGAGGGGGAGCGAGAGGAGGAGGGGGAGCAAGGGGAGGAGGGGGAGCGAAGGGAGGAGGGGGAGCGAGGGGAGGAGGGGGAGCGAGGGGAGGAGGGAAGGAGCCGGAGCAGAGGAGGAGGGGGAGCGAAGGGGAGGAGGGGAGGAGGGGGAGTGAGGGGGCGAGGGGAGGAGGGGGAGCGAGAGGAGGAGCCGGGAAGGAGGGGGAGCGAGGGTAAGGAACAGGGGAGGAAGGGGAGCGAGAGGAGGAGCAGGGAAGGAGGGGGAGCGAGGGGAGGAGGGGGAGCGAGGGGAGGAGGGGGAGCGAGGGGAGGAGGGGGAGCGAGGGAGGAGGGGGAGCGAGGGGAGGAGGGAAGGAGCCGGAGCAGAGGAGGAGGGGGAGCGAAGGGAGGAGGGGAGGAGGGGGAGCAAGGAAAGGAGCAGGGGAGGAGGGGGAGCGAGGGGAGGAGCAGGGGAGGAGGCGGAGCAGGGGAGGAGGGGGAGCGAGGGGAGGAGCAGGCGAGGAGGGGGAGCAGGGGAGGAGGGGGAGCGAGGGCAGGAGGGGGAGCGAGGGCAGGAGGGGGAGCGAGGGGAGGAGGGGGAGCGAGGGCAGGAGGGGGAGCGAGGGCAGGAGGGGGAGCGAGGGCAGGAGGGGGAGCGAGGGCAGGAGGGGGAGCGAGGGCAGGAGGGGGAGCGAGGGGCAGGAGGGGGAGCGAGGGCAGGAGGGGGAGCCGAGGGCAGGAGGGGGAGCGAGGGGAGGAGGGGGAGCGAGGGGAGGAGGGGGAGCGAGGGGAGGAGCAGGGGAGCGAGGGGGGAGCGAGGGGAGCGAGGGGGAGCGAGGGGAGGAGCAGGCAAGGAGCAGGGGAGGAGGGGGAGCAGGGGAGGAGGGGGAGCAGGGGAGGAGGGGGAGCAGGGGGAGCCAGGGGAGGAGGGGAAGCGAGGGGGGGGAGGAGGGGAAGCAAGGGGGGGCGGAGGGGAAGCGAGGGGGGGAGGAGGGGAAGCAAGGGGGGGCGGAGGGGAAGCAAGGGGGGGCGGAGGGGAAGCAAGGGGGGGCGGAGGGGAAGCAAGGGGGGGCGGAGGGGAAGCAAGGGGGGCGGAGGGGGAGCAAGGGGGGGCGGAGGGGAAGCAAGGGGGGGCGGAGGGGAAGCAAGGGGGGGAGGAGGGGAAGCGAGGGGGGGGAGGAGGGGAGGAGGGGGAGCGAGGGGAGGAGCAGGGGAGGATCGGGAGCGAGGGGAGGAGGGGGAGCGAGGGGAGGAGGGGGAGCGAGGGGGAGGAGCAGGCGAGGAGGGGGAGCAGGCGAGGCGAGGGGGAGGAGCAGGCGAGGAGGGGGAGCAGGCGAGGAGGGGGAGCAGGCGGAGCGAGGGGAGGAGGGGGAGCAGGCGAGCGAGGGGAGGATGGGGGAGCAGGCGAGCGAGGGGAGGAGGGGGAGCAGGCGAGCGAGGGGGAGGAGGGGGAGCAGGCGAGCGAGGGGAAGAAGGGGGAGCAGGCGAGCGAGGGGAGGAGGGGGAGCAGGCGAGCGAGGGGAGGAGGGGGAGCAGGCGAGCGAGGGGAGGAGGGGGAGCAGGCGAGCGAGGGGAGGAGGGGGAGCAGGCGAGCGAGGGGGAGGAGGGGGAGCAGGCGAGCGAGGGGAGGAGGGGGAGCAGGCGAGCGAGGGGAGGAGGGGGAGCAGGCGAGCGAGGGGAGGAGGAGGAGCAGGCGAGCGAGGGGAGGAGGGGGAGCAGGCGAGCGAGGGGAGGAGGGGGAGCAGGCGAGCGAGGGGAGGAGGGGGAGCAGGCGAGCGAGGGGAGGAGGGGGAGCAGGCGAGCGAGGGGAGGAGGGGGAGCAGGCGAGCGAGGGGAGGAGGGGGAGCAGGCGAGCGAGGGGAGGAGGGGGAGCAGGCGAGCGAGGGGAGGAGGGGGAGCAGGGCGAGCGAGGGGAGGAGGGGGAGCAGGCGAGCGAGGGGAGGAGGGGAGCAGGCGAGCGAGGGGAGGAGGGGGAGCAGGCGAGCGAGGGGAGGAGGGGGAGCAGGCGAGCGAGGGGAGGAGGGGGAGCAGGCGAGCGAGGGGAGGAGGGGGAGCAGGCGAGCGAGGGGAGGAGGGGGGAGCAGGCGAGCGAGGGGAGGAGGGGGAGCAGGCGAGCGAGGGGAGGAGGGGGAGCAGGCGAGCGAGGGAGGGGGAGCAGGGGGAGGAGCAGAAGCAGTGGAGGAGCCAGAGCAGGGGAGCAAGGGGAGGAGCCACAGTCCCAGACCAACAGATACAGAGTCAAGATGGTTGTGCTCAGGGACACCTCCAGTCTTATGTATCACCCCTCCCCCCCCTCCAATCCTTCGCTGAAACCTCTTCCTATGTCAATGAATGGCAGCGCTGATCCCTACAGTCACACCTATCACCTGTTAGGGTGGGTTCACACTGAAGAATCCGCATGGAAAAGTTCCAGCGCTTGTGCCCGCCCGCATTAGTGTCTAATTTTACGGTCCAATGAATCCCGCCGTACGCAGAAAGAATTGATATGTTAATACCTTCGGCGGACGGTAGAATCCGTCTGTACATAGAATGGAGTCTATGGGACGGGCACAAATGTGGACGAGGACGAGCGCCGGAACTTCCCCATGCGGATTCTTCAGTGTGAACCCACCCTAACAATGTATCCAGCACTAAGCTGACACACTGTAACGACTCCTCATACAGTCACTGAGGGCAAGTGGGGTCCAGAGACCATGAGATATGGCAACCACACCTCAATAACCCCTCAGGAACACTGACGGGGCCCCAATGACGGGCAGGAGGACCCATCTAGTTCATCCTCTCCTAGCACAGTTCTTGGGGAAGACACGTAGGGGGGGCACAGGTAGGTCATGGGGAAAACATACGCGGGGGGAAGGGGTCGGAAGCACCAGTCATGGCCCAGACACGTACGGGGAAGGGGGGAGGGCACCAGTCATGGCATAGACACGCAGGGTCCAGGTACTCACCGTTCCGAGGTCTGATCTGATCTGTGCCCCTCACTCCTCACACTACATCAGGGTGACAGGAACAAGAGCGTCCGAAAATAGTGAGAGGAGGAGGAGGAGGAGGAGGAAGGGGGGGGGGGCTCTGATCAGGGGTCTGGAATGGCAGCTGTGAGTCCTGCGCAGGAATAGATCCTGACACAAGGAATGACACATTCCCCCCAAACCACCACATTCCACACCCCTCCCCCGTCACAAGTGCTACAACCTGCCCCCGGCCCCAACAGTCACGGCACAGTGGCAGCCCCCGGCCCCACCAGTCACGGCACAGTGGCAGCCACCGGCCCCACCAGTCACGGCACAGTGGCAGCCCCCGGCCCCACCAGTCACGGCACAGTGGCAGCCCCCGGCCCCACCAGTCACGGCACAGTGGCAGCCCCCGGCCCCCACCAGTCACGGCACAGTGGCAGCCCCCGGCCCCACCAGTCACGGCACAGTGGCAGCCCCCGGCCCCACCAGTCACGGCACAGTGGCAGCCCCCGGCCCCACCAGTCACGGCACAGTGGCAGCCCCCGGCCCCACCAGTCACGGCACAGTGGCAGCCCCCGGCCCCACCAGTCACGGCACAGTGGCGGCCCCACCAGTCACGGCACAGTGGCAGCCCCCGGCCCCACCAGTCACGGCACAGTGGCAGCCCCCGGCCCCACCAGTCACGGCACAGTGGCAGCCCCCGGCCCCACCAGTCACGGCACAGTGGCAGCCCCCGGCCCCACCAGTCACGGCACAGTGGCAGCCCCCGGCCCCACCAGTCACGGCACAGTGGCAGCCCCCGGCCCCACCAGTCACGGCACAGTGGCAGCCCCCGGCCCCACCAGTCACGGCACAGTGGCAGCCCCCGGCCCCACCAGTCACGGCACAGTGGCAGCCCCCGGCCCCCACCAGTCACGGCACAGTGGCAGCCCCCGGCCCCACCAGTCACGGCACAGTGCCACCAGAGCCTGGCATCACCAGTCACGGCCACAGTGCCACCAGAGCCTGGCATCACCCGCTACTACTCACCCTGTTCCCTTTGGGTAGGCCACTGCTGGGTAGAGCTGCCAGGGTCTTGTAGTCGAGTTTGATGGGGTCAGTAGTTATCGTTGTTGTGGTGGTTGTAGTGAAGCCCTACAAGAAACACGGATAAGTACAAAGGCTACAAGGGCCCCAGGTTATATGGAACCACAATAATAAATAATCCTGTACTGATCCTGGGTTACATCCTGTATTATACTCCAGAGCTGCACTCACTATTCTGCTGGTGAGGTCACTGTGTACATACATTACATTACTGATCCCGTATTATACTCCAGAGCTGCACTCACTATTCTGCTGGTGAGGTCACTGTGTACATACATTACTGATCCTGAGTTACATCCTGTATTATACTCCAGAGCTGCACTCACTAGTCTGCTGGTGGGCTCACTGTGCACATACATTACTGATCCTGAGTTTCATCTTGTATTATACTCCAGAGCTGCACTCACTATTCTGCTGGTGAGGTCACTGTGTACATACATTACTGATCCTGAGTTCCATCCTGTATTATACTCCAGAGCTGCACTCACTATTCTGCTGGTGAGGTCACTGTGTACATACATTACATTACTAATCCCGTATTATACTCCAGAGCTGCACTCACTATTCTGCTGGTGAGGTCACTGTGTACATACATTACATTACTGATCCTGAGTTACATCCTGTATTATACTCCAGAGCTGCACTCACTATTCTGCTGGTGGGGTCACTGTGTACATACATTACTGATCCTGAGTTATACTCCAGAGCTGCACTCCCCCCCCCCCCCACCCCCACACACACACATCAGACACTACCCAGAATCCAAACCACCCAAGCGTTTTTCTCTGTGCAGGGAATGAGCAAGCAGGGAGTGCTGAAAGATTTCAGCTCTGAGGATGCAGAACTGGAGTAGCCTGATGCGGTATATGAGAGTGGTCTGGTCCTCCTCACCTTGGCTTCTTCCTGGAGGAGCCTTGTAGCCTCCTCTCGCTCCTTACGCATTTTCTCCTTCATAGAAACAGGAAAGTCAGAAGAAGCGGCCCGAGCACAGGGGGGAGAGAGAAGAGCAGACATGAGGACGAAGAACAGTACAGACCAGTATGGGGAGGAGCAGAGTAAGGGGAGGAGGGGAGAGGAGCAGAGTAAGGGGAGGAGGGGAGAGGAGCAGAGTAAGGGGAGGAGGGGAGAGGAGCAGAGTAAGGGGAGGAGGGGAGAGGAGCAGAGTAAGGGGAGGAAGGGAGAGGAGCAGAGTAAGGGGAGGAGGGGAGAGGAACAGAGTAAGGGGAGGAGGGGAGAGGAGCAGAGTAAGGGGAGGAGGGGAGAGGAGCAGAGTAAGGGGAGGGGGGGGGAGAGGAGCAGAGTAAGGGGAGGGGGGGAGAGGAGCAGAGTAAGGGGAGGAGGGGAGAGGAGCAGAGTAAGGGGAGGAAGGGAGAGGAGCAGAGTAAGGGGAGGAAGGGAGAGGAGCAGGAGTAAGGGGAGGGAGGGGAGAGGAGCAGAGTAAGGGGAGGAAGGGAGAGGAGCAGAGTAAGGGGAGGAAGGGAGAGGAGCAGAGTTAAGGGGAGGAGGGGAGAGGAGCAGAGTAAGGGGAGGAAGGGAGAGGAGCAGAGTAAGGGGAGGAAGGGAGAGGAGCAGAGTAAGGGGAGGAAGGGAGAGGAGCAGAGTAAGGGGAGGAAGGGAGAGGAGCAGAGTAAGGGGAGGAAGGGAGAGGAGCAGAGTAAGGGGAGGGGGGGGAGAGGAGCAGAGTAAGGGGAGGAAGGGAGAGGAGCAGAGTAAGGGGAGGAGGGGAGAGGAGCAGAGTAAGGGGAGGAAGGGAGAGGAGCAGAGTAAGGGGAGGAAGGGAGAGGAGCAGAGTAAGGGGAGGAAGGGAGAGGAGCAGAGTAAGGGGAGGAAGGGAGAGGAGCAGAGTAAGGGGAGGAAGGGAGAGGAGCAGAGTAAGGGGAGGGGGGGAGAGGAGCAGAGTAAGGGGGAGAGGGGGAGAGGAGCAGAGTAAGGGGGAGAGAGGAGCAGAGTAAGGGGAGGGAGAGGAGCAGAGTAAGGGGGAGAGAGGAGCAGAGTAAGGGGAGGAGAGGAGCAGAGTAAGGGGAGGAGAGGAGCAGAGTAAGGGGGGGGAGGAGCAGAGTAAGGGGGGGGAGGAGCAGAGTAAGGGGGGGGAGGAGCAGAGTAAGGGGGGGAGGAGCAGAGTAAGGGGGGGAGGAGCAGAGTAAGGGGGGGGGGGGGAGCAGAGTAAGGGGGGGGAGGAGCAGAGTAAGGGGGGGAGGAGCAGAGTAAGGAGGGGGGGAGAGGAGCAGAGTAAGGGGAGGGAGAGGAGCAGAGTAAGGGGAGGGAGAGGAGCAGAGTAAGGCGGGGGAGAGGAGCAGAGTAAGGGGAGGGAGAGGAGCAGAGTAAGGGGAGGGAGAGGAGCAGAGTAAGGGGGGGGGGGAACAGGAGCAGAGTAAGGGGGGGGGAGAGGAGCAGAGTAAGGGGAGGGAGAGGAGCAGAGTAAGGGGAGGGAGAGGAGCAGAGTAAGGGGGGGGGGAGCAGAGTAAGGGGAGGGAGAGGAGCAGAGTAAGGGGGGGGGGAGCAGAGTAAGGGGAGGGAGAGGAGCAGAGTAAGGGGGGGGAGGAGCAGAGTAAGGGGAGGAGAGGAGCAGAGTAAGGGGGGGTGAGGAGCAGAGTAAGGGGAGGGGGAGGAGCAGAGCGCTCATGAGGGGGGAGGAGCAGAGCGCTCATATGGGGGGAGGAGCAGAGCGCTCATGAGGGGGGAGGAGCAGAGCGCTCATGAGGGGGGAGGAGCAGAGCGCTCATGAGGGGGGAGGAGCAGAGCAGGAGGAATGTGGGAATAAGGAAAGGAGACGCAAGTTGGTTGTCAGGGAGGGGCTGTGGAATGAGCGAATGAGATAGAGGCACCCCCAGCCATTTGGAGGCGGGGCCACAAACGCTTCATGTCAGGAGACCGCTGGATGGAATTCCTTAAATGTAACTCCACCCCTGAGAAACCTTACACAACACTGAATGCCCGACCATGTGACCACAACACATCCTGCAACCTGGGAACAAAACTTCAACTCCCATCATGCCCTGAAAACCGACAGTTCAGCAAAGTCTGTGAAAGTTGTAGATATTTGGTGACATTCTGTAAGGGGATGCTGGGAGTTGTAGTAGCTAAACGGCCTGCAGAGCCCCAGGCTGGGGGCCACTGGTGAAAGAAGATGAATGAGGGTGTGAAATGTGTCATACAACCCGCCATCACAGAGACGCCCCCTGCTGGCACAGTGGTGACACAGCAGAACAGTGAGCGCAGCTCTGGAGAGGGGGTTGTATGGAGACTTCTGGGGTGAGATGTTGCAGGTGTCGCCCCCAGGTGGTGGATGGAGGGGGATGAAGGTTCTCTCACCACTTTCTCCATGTCCTCTCTTTCCCACTTCACCTCATGACCTACGTCTACCTCCTGCCAGAGAAGAGCACAAAGTCACTGCCTGCCGGCACCACGCGGCTGCCGCCACACCGCCGACAACCCCCCCCAAACGGGAGCTGCGTACCTTCTGCAGCCGCTCCACCATCCTCCGGGCTCAGGTCTCGGTCTATGGACGAGATGCTCTCCATACTGTTCTTCCTTCCCAGACCGGCCCGCAAACGGACTTGGCGATGACACCAGGAGATGCCTGGAGAGATGTACAGGAGCGGTCAGAGCTGCAGACTATCACTCCCCTGAGGGGCCGGAACCACACTCACACGCTGTGTACCTCTATGGAGTTTGTGGAGACTGGATCAAATCCATCACAGACGAGGATGAGGAGCGTGTCCCCGACTCCACGCAGCGCCTGCACCCGCCTCCGTATGAGTCATCCCCAGCAGGCTCTGCTGATTCACCTCCAGGATCCGCAATCCCCACCTTCAGCCGCCCGTCACGAGCTGCCCGCCCCCGAGGAGCTCACCTGGGGGAGGCGACAAGAGAAGGCGGGGTCAATGAGGAGAAAGAGGAGGCGACAAGAGAAGGCGGGGTCAATGAGGAGAAAGGAGGAGGAGGGGTCAATGAGGAGAAAGGAGGCGGCGACAAGAGAAGGCGGCGTCAATGGGGAGAAAGGAGGAGGCGACAAGAGAAGGCGGGGTCAATGAGGAGAAAGGAGGAGGCGACAAGAGAAGGCGGGGTCAATGAGGAGAAAGGAGGAGGCGACAAGAGAAGGCGGGGTCAATGGGGAGAAAGGGGGAGGCGACAAGAGAAGGCGGGTGGTCAATGGGGAGAAAGGAGGCGGCGACAAGAGAAGGCGGCGTCAATGGGGAGAAAGGGAGGAGGCGACAAGAGAAGGCGGGGTCAATGGGGAGGCAACAAGATAAAGGGTCAAAAAGGGGAAAGGAGGAGGAGGAGACAAGAGAAGGTGGGGGTCAATGAGGAGAAAGGAGGAGGAGGGGTCAATGAGGAGAAAGGAGGATGTGACAAGAGAAGGCAGGGTCAATGAGGAGAAAAGAGGAGGCGACAAGAGGAGGCGGGGTCAATGAGAAAAGAGGAGGCAGGGTCAATGAGAAAGGAGGAGGCGACAAGAGAAGGCGGGGTCAATGAGGAGAAAGGAGGAGGCGACAAGAGAAGGCGAGGTCAAAGAGGAGAAAGGAGGAGGCGACAAGAGAAGGCGGGGTCAAAGAGGAGAAAGGAGAGGTGGCAGTAAGAATGAGGAGGGAGACAATGAGACTGAACACAGGACCTCCCACAGCCAGTCTCACCTTGGAGATGAAGACGCCCTCATCAGTGGGGTCTAGCGGGTTTCCAGGATGACCCTTGGCTCCACCCCGAATACTTATTCAAGTTTCTCACCGGAGTCTTCACAATACAGATCTCCTAAAGAAAGGAGAGAGCAAGGATCATCCACAGTACAGGGACCGGCACCATCCCCCGACCTCCCCCAACACACAGTGCAGGGACCGGCACCATCCCCCGACCTCCCCCAACACACAGTGCAGGGACCGGCACCATCCCCCGACCTCCCCCAACACACAGTGCAGGGACCGGCACCATCCCCCGACCTCCCCAACACACAGTGCAGGGACCATCCCCCGACCTCCCCCAAGACACAGTGCAGGGATCGGGACCATCCCCCGAACTCCTTCTCTATACACGATACACAGGGGGCGGGGCTGTGACTCCCTCTCTATACACATTATATACTGGGGGCGGGGCTGTGACTCCCTCTCTATACACATTATATACAGGGGCGGGGCTGTGACTACCTCTGTAAACATGATATACAGGGGGTGTTATATTATGTGAAAACTCAATAAAATGTTTGAATACGATATACAGGGGGCGGGGCTGTAACACCCTCTCTATACACAGTATATACAGGGGGCAGGGCTGTGACTACCTCTCTATACACATGGTATACAGGGGCCGGGGCTGTAACACCCTCTCTATACACATGATATACAGGGGGCGGGGCTGTGACTACCTCTCTATACACATTATATACTGGGGGCGGGGCTGTGACTCCCTCTCTATACACATTATATACAGGGGCGGGGCTGTGACTACCTCTGTAAACATGATATACAGGGGGTGTTATATTATGTGAAAACTCAATAAAATGTTTGAATACGATATACAGGGGGCGGGGCTGTAACACCCTCTCTATACACAGTATATACAGGGGGCAGGGCTGTGACTACCTCTCTATACACATGGTATACAGGGGCCGGGGCTGTAACACCCTCTCTATACACATGATATACAGGGGGCGGGGCTGTGACTACCTCTATACACATGATATACAGGGGCGGGGCTGTTCCTACCTCTCTATACACATGATATACAGGGGCGGGGCTGTTCCTACCTCTCTATACACATGATATACAGGGGCGGGGCTGTTCCTACCTCTCTATACACATGATATACAGGGGCGGGGCTGTGACTACCTCTCTATACACATGACATACAGGGGGCGGGGCTGTGACTACCTCTGTACTCATGATATACAGGGGCGAGGCTGTGACTACCTCTCTATACACAGTATATACAGGGGGCGGGGCTGTGACTTCCTCTCTATACACAGTATATACAGGGGGCGGGGATGTGACTCCCTCTATACACAGGATATACAGGGGGCGGGGCTGTGACTACCTCTGTACACATGATATACAGGGGGCAGGGCTGTGACTACTTCTATACACAGTATATACAGGGGGCAGGGCTGTGACTACCTCTCTATACACATGGTATACAGGGGCCGGGGCTGTAACACCCTCTCTATACACATGATATACAGGGGGCGGGGCTGTGACTACCTCTCTATACACATGATATACAGGGGCGGGGCTGTTCCTACCTCTCTATACACATGATATACAGGGGCGGGGCTGTGACTACTTCTCTATACACTTGACATACAGGGGGCGGGGCTGTGACTACCTCTGTACTCATGATATACAGGGGCGAGGCTGTGACTACCTCTCTATACACAGTATATACAGGGGGCGGGGCTGTGACTTCCTCTCTATACACAGGATATACAGGGGGCGGGGCTGTGACTACCTCTGTACACATGATATACAGGGGTGGGGCTGTGACTACCTCTATGCACAGGATATACAGGGGGCCGGGGCTGTGGACTACTCTGTATACACAGGATATACAGGAGGGCGGGGCTGTGACTCCCTCTGTATACACATTATATACAGGGGTCGGGCTGTGACTACCTCTCTATACACAGGATATACAGGGGGGCGGGGCTGTGACTCCCTCTGTATACACATTATATACAGGGGGCGGGGCTATGACTCCCTCTCTATACACATGGCATACAGGGGGGCGGGGCTGTGACTCCCTCTCTATACACATGATATACAGGGGCGGGGCCGTGACTCATTCTCTATACACATGATATACGGGCCAGCAGTAGATGTAATGATCTATTAGAGGGTGATTGCGTCCTCCATCTTTAGGATTTGGGCCCTACGTGAACTATGTGCTATTCTGGGCAGGATCTGCCAGTCACCTGCTGCTTTATTGCTCATACCCTTGTGGTGTCAGTCTCCCCCGTGACCTCAGTGCCCTGCCCCAGCAGATGGACCTGTCCTGTAAGCAGCAGAGGCTCTTATTCTGGTCTATAAGAGAAACCGGTATGTAATGAGTTTTGTGTATGTAGTCACTGTGTGGCTCTGGACTGGCAGCCATGTGCAGCTGGGATCTCCCACTCACACCTTGGTTACACAACGGTCACTCAGGTAAGTAGGTGGTACAATAGCCTGCATACCAGGGGGTGGAGGATCTCTCCTCACCAGCAGATGGAGCTCTGGAGCTGGGGGACAGAAGGGCTTTCACAGCTTCCTGTGAGTGGCGTGTCTCAGGTCAACCCCTGCCGCCTCTAAGATCCGGTCACCCACCCTGAGACCCACTGTTGTGCGGCCACCCCCCGGGGGAATCACCTGCAGAAGCACAAGATAGTGAGGAATCCCGGCATGAGAAAAACAACGGGTGGACACAGAACACAACGTAACATGTAAGATGAAGAATCATATCATCATAGAATTGTGACAGAAGATTTTTCTGCCAACAAATACGACAGGATACAATGTAACAATCCCGTCTCCTCTACACCAGGACAGGATACAATGTAACAATCCCGTCTCCTCTACACCACAACAGGATACAGTGTAACAATCCCGTCTCCTCTACACCAGGACAGGATACAATGTAACAATCCCGTCTCCTCTATAACTAGGACAGGATACAATGTAACAATCCCATCTCCTCTACACCAGGACAGGATACAGTGTAACAATCCCGTCTCCTCTACACCACAACAGGATACAGTGTAACAATCCCATCTCCTCTATAACTAGGACAGGATACAGTGTAACAATCCCGTCTCCTCTATAACTAGGACAGGATACAATGTAACAATCCCATCTCCTCTACACCAGGACAGGATACAATGTAACAATCCCGTCTCCTCTACACCAGGACAGGATACAATGTAACAATCCCGTCTTCTCTACACCAGGACAGGATACAATGTAACAATCCCGTCTCCTCTATAACTAGGACAGGATACAGTGTAACAATCCCGTCTTCTCTACACCAGGACAGGATACAGTGTAACAATCCCATCTCCTCTACACCAGGACAGGATACAATGTAACAATCCCGTCTCCTCTATAACTAGGACAGGATACAATGTAACAATCCCGTCTTCTCTACACCAGGACAGGATACAATGTAACAATCCCGTCTCCTCTACACCAGGACAGGATACAATGTAACAATCCCGTCTCCTCTACACCAGGACAGGATACAATGTAACAATCCCGTCTTCTCTACACCACAACAGGATACAATGTAACAATCCCATCTCCTCTACACCACAACAGGATACAATGTAACAATCCCATCTCCTCTACACCAGGACAGGATACAATGTAACAATCCCCTCTCCTCTACACCACAACAGGATACAATGTAACAATCCCATCTCCTCTACACCAGGACAGGATACAATGTAACAATCCCGTCTCCTCTACACCAGGACAGGATACAATGTAACAATCCCGTCTTCTCTACACCAGGACAGGATACAATGTAACAATCCCGTCTCCTCTACACCAGGACAGGATACAATGTAACAATCCCATCTCCTCTACACCAGGACAGGATACAATGTAACAATCCCATCTCCTCTACACCAGGACGGGATACAATGTAACAATCCATCTCCTCTACACCAGGACAGGATACAATGTAACATCCAGTCTCCTCTACACCAGGACGGGATACAATGTAACAATCCAGTCTCCTCTACACCAGGACAGGATACAGTGTAACAATCCCATCTCCTCTACACCAGGACGGGATACAATGTAACAATCCAGTCTCCTCTACACCAGGACAGGATACAATGTAAATCAGAGGATGTATGCAGTCTTGAAACCGTAAGGGATCGATTTAGAAAAATCTATTATAAATGAATGTCAGAAGACATCGCTCACCTTCGAGATGAAAACTCCAGGTTCATGGATTCCAAACGGATGGCTGGAATGGGTCGCTGCCCCCCACTATGCTGAGGCCCAGGGGTCCGCCAGACTTCACCAGATAGATGTCCTATACACGATAAGGGATGGACTCTGGTCAATAGCAACTTATGAAGCCTTGACACCAAATGTGGCTGACCCCCATCCTCCCACCAGATAGAGACCCCAACCCTCTCGATATCCCTTGTAATGTGCCTGGACTCCCAAACCCTCCCGGTGCCCCCTGTAATGTGCTTGGACCCCCAACCCTCCCGAATGCCCCCTATAATTTGCCTTTACCACCATTCTCCCACCAGGTACATAGACCCTTAGCCTTATGTTTCCCCCCTGAAAGGTGTCTGGACCCCGCGGACGCCTCACCTCGACGGGATACTCGTCTTCGGCAGTGCTGTGGTTGCGCAGGGATCCGCCGTCCTCCTCGCCCTCTCCATTCTCAGTCTCTGTAGGGGGCGGTGGGGAGCGAGGTCGGGCTCTGTGCAGGGAGGGTGATGCTCTCGGGTCTGTCTCGGCCCCTGGTTGGGGGGGCTCTCTCTCCACCAGCAGACTGATGGTGGGGGAGGTGCTGGTAAGCAGGGCTACTGCCTGATCATGCCTGGCTTCTGTCATGTCTACCCCATTGATCTAGAACAATGTGCAGAGCCATAGAGTCAGCGGCGATATCCCAAACAATTACCTACCCAAGGCAGATACAGGGGCCTGAAAGATGGAGGGGCAGTCAGTGGGGGAGGGGGGCAGTTAATCAGTGTGTGGGTAATCAGTGTGGGGGTAGTCAGTGCAGGGCCAGTTAGTGCAGTCAGTGGGGGTGGCATAAGATGGGGGCAGGGGCAGTCAGTCAGTAAGTGTGTGTGTGTGTGGGGGGGGGGGGGATGGTCAGTTTGGGGGCAGTCAGTGTGTGTGTGTGTGTGTGTGTGAGCGAGCATGAGATGTGCAGGCAGGGGCAGTCAGTGCAGGGGGGGGTGGCATGAGATGGGGGACAGTCAGTGCAGATGTGGAGGCAGTTTTGGGTCTCTCTCTTCCTGCAGGTCAGTAATGTGATGTCTATAGAGAAGACAAGATGGAGGCCGATGGTCCAGCGGATTAGAGCACACAGAGGTCAGCTCTGACTAGGCAGTATACACTCTTACCAATGGAAGGAGAGTCCCACCACCAGAGAGAGCCGGCCGGAGCGGAAGAGAAGAGACCGCAGGAAGGAGAGGACAAGAAATTGTTAACAGACTGAAGACTGCTAGAGAGCGGATGAGGAAGCACAGAGACCCCCAGGACTGCCGCTCCACCTGCACTACTGACCCCAAGGACTGCCGCTCCACCTGCACTACTGACCCCAAGGACTGCCGCTCCACCTGCACTACTGACCCCAAGGACTGCCGCTCCACCTGCACTACTGACCCCAAGGACTGCCGCTCCACCTGCACTACTGACCCCAAGGACTGCCGCTCCACCTGCACTACTGACCCCAAGGACTGCCGCTCCACCTGCACTACTGACCTCAAGGACTGCCGCTCCACCTGCACTACTGACCCCAAGGACTGCCGCTCCACCTGCACTACTGACCCCAAGGACTGCCGCTCCACCGGCACTACTGACCCCAAGGACTGCCGCTCCACCTGCACTACTGACCCCAAGGACTGCCGCTCCACCTGCACTACTGACCCCCAAGGACTGCCGCTCCACCTGCACTACTGACCCCAAGGACTGCCGCTCCACTTGCACTACTGACCCCAAGGACTGCCGCTCCACCTGCACTACTGACCCCAAGGACTGCCGCTCCACCGGCACTACTGACCCTAAAGACTGCCGCTCCACCGGCACTACTGACCCCAAAGACTGCCGCTCCACCTGCACTACTGACCCCAAGGACTGCCGCTCCACCTGCACTACTGACCCCCAAAGACTGCCGCTCCACCTGCACTACTGACCCCAAGGACTGCCGCTCACCTGCACTACTGACCCCAAAGACTGTTGCTTCACCGGCACTACTGACGCCAAGGACTGCCGCTCCACCGGTACTACTGACCCCAAGGACTGCCGCTCCACCTGCACTACTGACCCCAAGGACTGCAGCTCCACCAGCACTACTGACCCCAAGGACTGCCGCTCCACCTGCACTACTGACCCCCAAGGACTGCGGCTCCACCGGCACTACTGACCCCAAAGACTGCCGCTCCACCTGCACTACTGACCCCAAGGACTGCAGCTCCACCAGCACTACTGACCCCAAGGACTGCAGCTCCACCTGCACTACTGACCCCAAGGACTGCAGCTCCACCTGCACTACTGACCCCAAACACTGCGGCTCCACCGGCACTACTGACCCCAAAGGCTGCGGCTCCACCTGCACTACTGACCCCAAGGACTGCCGCTCCACCAGCACTACTGACCCCAAACACTGCGGCTCCACCGGCACTACTGACCCCAAAGGCTGCGGCTCCACCTGCACTACTGACCGCAAAGACTGCAGCTCCACCTGCACTCCTGACCATTGCTCACAGGGAACAGAGTCTGCTCCACCTGCAGAGTCCTCTGAGCAGCACAGATCAGATCTATGTAAGAGCGGCAGCAGTGTCCTCTGCAGGGCGGCTGGGACACTGCACCCTCTGTGCCACACGATCTTTAGGGGGGCTGGTTACAGGGGACGGCAGCATGACAGCCATTATTACCATCAATACGGTGATTACTTACAGACAGGACCCGGTCACCGACTTGAAGGGTTCCGTCCCGGTGTGCGGCTCCACCCTCAGCGATCCTGGAAATGAATATACCCTGGAAGAAAAGGAGTATACACAGATTATACTGATCGTGTGCTGCCGGGTAGACCGGACGGAGCCTTCCCAAAATATCCCAGGACCAGGTCAGGTGGGAGGACGGGAGGTGTCACATAACAGGACCCCAGACACTCAAGGGACGCCCCCTACAGGCCAACAAAATTAATCAGAGACCTCAGTGGGATGACACAAGGTCTGCTCCCCCTGCACTGATACCACACAAGGTCTGCTCCCCCTGCACTGATACCACACAAGGTCTGCTCCCCCTGCACTGATACCACACAAGGTCTGCTCCCCCTGCACTGATACCACACAAGGTCTGCTCCCCCTGCACTGATACCACACAAGGTCTGCTCCCCCTGCACTGATACCACACAAGGTCTGCTCCCCCTGCACTGATACCACACAAGGTCTGCTCCCCCTGCACTGATACCACACAAGGTCTGCTCCCCCTGCACTGATACCACACAAGGTCTGCTCCCCCTGCACTGATACCACACAAGGTCTGCTCCCCCTGCACTGATACCACACAAGGTCTGCTCCCCTGCACTGATACCACACAAGGTCTGCTCCCCCTGCACTGATACCACACAAGGTCTGCTCCCCCTGCACTGATACCACACAAAGGTCTGCTCCCCCTGCACTGATACCACACAAGGTCTGCACCCCCTGCACTGATACCACACAAGGTCTGCTCCCCCCTGCACTGATACCACACAAGGTCTGCTCCCCCTGCACTGATATCACACAAGGTCTGCTCCCCCTGCACTGATACCACACAAGGTCTGCTCCCCCTGCACTGATACCACACAAGGTCTGCTCCCCCTGCACTGATACCACACAAGGTCTGCTCCCCCTGCACTGATACCACACAAGGTCTGCACCCCCTGCACTGATACCACACAAGGTCTGCTCCCCCTGCACTGATACCACACAAGGTCTGCTCCCCCTGCACTGATATCACACAAGGTCTGCTCCCCCTGCACTGATACCACACAAGGTCTGCTCCCCCTGCACTGATACCACACAAGGTCTGCTCCCCCTGCACTGATACCACACAAGGTCTGCTCCCCCTGCACTGATACCACACAAGGTCTGCTCCCCCTGCACTGATACCACACAAGGTCTGCTCCCCCTGCACTGATACCACACAAGGTCTGCTCCCCCTGCACTGATACCACAAGGTCTGCTCCCCCTGCACTGATACCACACAAGGTCTGCTCCCCCTGCACTGATACCACAAGGTCTGCTCCCCCTGCACTGATACCACAAGGTCTGCTCCCCCTGCTAAGCCGTTATACTCACTGTGTCTCCCACCCTGTAGGGGGTGCTGCCGACACCCCCGGCAATGCTGAACCCCAATCCTTTATCGTTTCGGATCAGACAGGTGGAGATGCGCTGGTTTCGAGTGGGCGGGGCCTCCTCCTCTTCCTCCGCATAGGGAACAACAACGCGTTTCTCCCGGGGATTATAATCGTCTTCAGGGCGTAAGGGCGTCACCGTGATCGGGTTCTCAGGCTCCACCATCCGCTCCCTCAGCACAGTCATAGAGACTGAACTCCCGGAGCTGCGCAGTGCCTCCACCGCCATGTGATGCTCAGCGTTGTGCAGGTCCACGCCATTCACCTGTCACAGGTACAAGTCACATAACCACATCATACTCCTGTCACCTCCAGAGCTGCACTTACTATTCTGCTGTTACATCGGTCTGTGGCTCCCCGACATGTGTAAGGGCAATGTCAGGGATTCAGTATCTGTACACAGCATGCGCCAGTATGATACACAGCAGAATTCGGAATGCAGCTCTAGATGTGACTGGAGTATAAAACATGACATGTTCTAGGGGTGCGAGTGCTCAGAAGAACAAGCAGGGGGTGACAGAGCGCTCCCCTCCCTGCTTGGTGTCTATGAGATCTGGATAGTCCGTTCAGGTCAGGCAGAATACTCCCTGTTCTCAGGATGACATTCTATGACCTGTGGCTGGTGACCACAGCACACTGTATTCTCTACCTGTAACACCACACAGCACTGTATTCTCTACCTGTAACACCACACAGCACTGTATATTCTACCTGTAACACCACACAGCACACTGTATTCTCTACCTGTAACACCACACAGCACTGTATATTCTACCTGTAACACCACACAGCACGCTGTATTCTCTACCTGTAACACCACACAGCACACTGTATTCTCTACCTGTAACACCACACAGCACTGTATTCTCTACCTGTAACACGACACAGCACTGTATTCTCTACCTGTAACACCAC
>NW_027209413.1:10000-24196 GCF_027789765.1 Dendropsophus ebraccatus | reverse complement strand
CGCCCCCCCTCCCCTCCCCCGATACTAGTATAATTTGTGTAGGAACTTTTCTCACGTCGATACCTCAGCTATTAGTAATCTTATTCTTTTCTCATTATGTATTATGATGTTCTGCAGAATCTCATCATAAACCTCAGCTGCTGCAGAACCTCATCATACACCTCAGCTGCTGCAGAACCTCATCATACACCTCAGCTGCTGCAGAACCTCATCATACACCTCAGCTGCTGTAGAACCTCATCATACACCTCAGCTGCTGCAGAACCTCATCATACACCTCAGCTGCTGCAGAACCTCTTCATACATCTCAACTGCTGCAGAACCTCTTCTTACACCTCAGCTGCTGCAGAACCTCTTCTTACACCTCAGCTGCTGCAGAACCTCATCATACACCTCAGCTGTTGCAGAACCTCATCATACACCTCAGCTGTTGCAGAACCTCATCATACACCTCAGCTGCTGCAGAACCTCATCCTACACCTCAGCTGCTGCAGAACCTCTTCATACTACACCTCAGCTGCTGCAGAACATCCCACTACACCTCAGCTGCTGCAGAACATCCCACTACACCTCAGCTGCTGCAGAACATCCCACTACACCTCAGCTGTTGCAGAACATCACACTACACCTCAGCTGCTGCAGAACATCCCACTAGACATCAGCTGCTGCAGAACCTCATCCTACACCTCAGCTGCTGCAGAACCTCTTTTTACACCTCAGCTGCTGCAGAACATCATCATACTACACCTCAGCTGCTGCAGAACCTCTTTTTACACCTCAGCTGCTGCAGAACATCATCATACACCTCAGCTGCTGCAGAACATCACACTACACCTCAGCTGCTGCAGAACATCCCACTAGACATCAGCTGCTGCAGAACCTCATCCTACACCTCAGCTGCTGCAGAACCTCTTTTTACACCTCAGCTGCTGCAGAACCTCATCCTACACCTCAGCTGCTGCAGAACCTCATCCTACACCTCAGCTGCTGCAGAACATCCCACTACACCTCAGCTGCTGCAGAACATCCCACTACACTTCAGCTGCTGCAGAACCTCTTCATACACCTCAGCTGCTGCAGAACATCATACACACCTCAGCTGCTGCAGAACCTCTTCATACACCTCAGCTGCTGCAGAACATCCCACTACACCTCAGCCGTTGCAGAATATCACACTACACCTCAGCTGCTGCAGAACCTCATCCTACACCTCAGCTGCTGCAGAACCTCATCCTACACCTCAGCTGCTGCAGAACATCCCACTACACCTCAGCTGCTGCAGAACATCCCACTACACCTCAGCTGCTGCAGAACATCCCACTACACATCAGCTGCTGCAGAACATCATCATACACACCTCAGCTGCTGCAGAACATCACACTACACCTCAGCTGCTGCAGAACCTCATCCTACACCTCAGCTGCTGCAGAACATCCCACTAGACATCAGCTGCTGCAGAACATCATCCTACACCTCAGCTGCTGCAGAACATCACACTACACCTCAGCTGCTGCAGAACATCCCACTAGACATCAGCTGCTGCAGAACCTCATCCTACACCTCAGCTGCTGCAGAACCTCTTTTTACACCTCAGCTGCTGCAGAACCTCTTCATACACCTCAGCTGCTGCAGAACCTCATCATACACCTCAGCTGCTGCAGAACCTCATCATACACCTCAGCTGCTGCAGAACCTCATCATACACCTCAGCTGCTGCAGAACCTCATCCTACACCTCAGCTGCTGCAGAACCTCTTTTTACACCTCAGCTGCTGCAGAACCTCATCCTACACCTCAGCTGCTGCAGAACATCCCACTACACCTCAGCTGCTGCAGAACATCCCACTACACCTCAGCTGCTGCAGAACCTCTTCATACACCTCAGCTGCTGCAGAACATCATACACACCTCAGCTGCTGCAGAACCTCATCCTACACCTCAGCTGCTGCAGAACATCCCACTACACCTCAGCTGCTGCAGAACATCCCACTACACCTCAGCTGCTGCAGAACCTCTTCATACACCTCAGCTGCTGCAGAACATCATACACACCTCAGCTGCTGCAGAACCTCTTCATACACCTCAGCTGCTGCAGAACATCCCACTACACCTCAGCCGTTGCAGAACATCACACTACACCTCAGCTGCTGCAGAACCTCATCCTACACCTCAGCTGCTGCAGAACCTCATCCTACACCTCAGCTGCTGCAGAACATCCCACTACACCTCAGCTGCTGCAGAACCTCATCATACACCTCAGCTGCTGCAGAACCTCATCCTACACCTCAGCTGCTGCAGAACATCCCACTACACCTCAGCTGCTGCAGAACATCACACTACACATCAGCTGCTGCAGAACCTCTTCATACACCTCAGCTGCTGCAGAACATCCCACTACACCTCAGCTGCTGCAGAACATCACACTACACCTCATATCAGTGATAGTGTGCTGTATACTTACAGAGGTGGTGCAGTCACAGAGATCCCGGCAGGAGAGGGAGGTCAGAGGTCATCTTCAGCGCGGCGTCCAGATAAGGGAGCAGCTTCTCCTCACAGTGACAGGAGAGAGGGAGGGGGGAGGGGGAGAGAGAGAGGGAGGGGGGAGGGGGAGAGAGGGAGGGGGGAGGGGGAGAGAGGGAGGGGGGAGGGGGAGAGAGAGAGGGAGGGGGGAGGGGGAGAGAGAGAGGGAGGGGGAGCGCAGGGGCTTTCTCTCTCTCTCCCTCTCTCTACATACTCTACAGATAAGTGTCATTCAGCAGGTGGTCTGCTGAATCCTCCGTCACCCCCCCCCCCCCCCCCTCTGAATAGACTGGAGGGAGCTGAGCACTCAGCACAGGACCCGGATGCACCAAGCCCCGGAGTGCAGAGTGCAGTACAGTGATTCCCTAGGGGAAAGATTGGGGGCAGTGAACTTCCTGTTTGGGGCACCACTGCACTCAGCACTGTGAGGAGATCCGGGCTGCTGGCATTTTAGGGAAGTTACACTTTACTAAAATGACAGCAGAGAAGATTGTGCCGCCCCCTGCAGGACACCAAGAGCTGCCGCCTGAGGCTGCCTCATGGCAGGAGCGGGCCTGTATATATATATATATTGGTGCTATGTATATTATTCATATAATGAAGCGTCTGCTGAGCTGCAATCTTCTCTCCTCTCTCGTCCCCTCTCCTTCTCTCTCGTCCCCTCTCCTTCTCTCTCGTCCCCTCTCCTTCTGTCTCGTCCCCTCTCCTCTCTCTCTCTCGTCCCCTCTCCTTCTGTCTCGTCCCCTCTCCTTCTCTCTCGTCCCCTCTCTCTCCTTCTCTCTCGTCCCCTCTCCTTCTCTCTCTCGTCCCCTCTCCTTCTCTCTCGTCCCCCCTCTCCTTCTCTCTCGTCCCCCCTCTCCTTCTCTCTCGTCCCCTCTCCTTCTCTCTCTCGTCCCCTCTCCTTCTCTCTCTCGTCCCCTCTCCTTCTCTCTCGTCCCCCCTCTCCTTCTCTCTCGTCCCCTCTCCTCTCTCTCTCTCGTCCCCTCTCCTTCTCTCTCGTCCCCTCTCCTCCTTCTCTCTCGTCCCCTCTCCTCTCTCCCTTCTCCTCTCTCTCTCTCGTCCCCTCTCCTTCTCTCTCGTCCCCTCTCCTTCTCTCTCTCGTCCCCTCTCCTTCTCTCTCGTCCCCCCTCTCCTTCTCTCTCGTCCCCTCTCCTTCTCTCTCTCGTCCCCTCTCCTTCTCTCTCGTCCCCCCTCTCCTTCTCTCTCGTCCCCTCTCCTCTCTCCCTTCTCCTCTCTCTCTCTCGTCCCCTCTCCTTCTCTCTCGTCCCCTCTCCTTCTCTCTCTCGTCCCCCCTCTCCTCTCTCTCTCTCGTCCCCTCTCCTTCTGTCTCGTCCCCTCTCCTCCTCTCTCATCCCCTCTCCTTCTCTCTCGTCCCCTCTCCTTCTGTCTCGTCCCCTCTCCTCCTCTCTCATCCCCTCTCCTCCTCTCTCATCCCCTCTCCTTCTCTCTCGTCCCCTCTCCTTCTCTCTCGTCCCCTCTCTCTCCTTCTCTCTCGTCCCCTCTCCTTCTCTCTCGTCCCCTCTCCTTCTCTCTCTCGTCCCCCCTCTCCTTCTCTCTCTCGTCCCCTCTCCTTCTCTCTCTCGTCCCCTCTCCTTCTCTCTCTCGTCCCCTCTCCTTCTCTCTCGTCCCCTCTCCTTCTCTCTCGTCCCCTCCATCTCTCTCGTCCCCTCTCCTTCTCTCTCGTGCCCTCTCCTTCTCTCTCGTCCCCTCTCCTTCTCTCTCTCGTCCCCTCTCTCTCTCTCGTCCCCTCTCCTTCTCTCTCCCTTCTCCTCTCTCTCTCTCGTCCCGTCTCCTTCTCTCTCCCTTCTCCTCTCTCTCTCTCGTCCCCCCTCTCCTTCTCTCTCGTCCCCTCTCCTTCTCTCTCTCGTCCCCTCTCCTTCTCTCTCTCGTCCCCTCTCTCTCCTTCTCTCTCCTCTCTCGTCCCCTCTCTCTCCTTCTCTCTCCTCTCTCGTCCCCTCTCCTTCTCTCTCGTCCCCTCTCTCTCTCGTCCCCTCTCTCTCCTTCTCTCTCCTCTCTCGTCCCCTCTCCTTCTCTCTCGTCCCCTCTCCTTCTCTCTCGTCCCCTCTCCTTCTCTCTCGTCCCCTCTCCTTCTCTCTCGTCCCCTCTCCTTCTCTCTCGTCCCCTCTCCTTCTCTCTCGTCCCCTCTCCTTCTCTCTCGTCCCCTCTCCTTCTCTCTCGTCCCCTCTCCTTCTCCTCTCTCTCTCTCGTCCCCTCCCCTCTCTCCTTCTCTCTCGTCCCCTCTCCTTCTCTCTCGTCCCCTCTCCTTCTCTCTCTCGTCCCCTCTCTCTCTCTCTCGTCCCCTCTCCTTCTCTCTCCCTTCTCCTCTCTCTCTCTCGTCCCCTCTCCTTCTCTCTCGTCCCCTCTCCTTCTGTCTCGTCCCCTCTCCTCCTCTCTCATCCCCTCTCCTTCTCTCTCGTCCCCTCTCCTTCTGTCTCGTCCCCTCTCCTCCTCTCTCATCCCCTCTCCTCCTCTCTCATCCCCTCTCCTTCTCTCTCGTCCCCTCTCCTTCTCTCCTCTTCCCTCTCTCTCCTTCTCTCTCGTCCCCTCTCCTTCTCTCTCTCTCCCCTCTCCTTCTCTCTCTCGTCCCCCCTCTCCTTCTCTCTCTCGTCCCCTCTCCTTCTCTCTCTCGTCCCCTCTCCTTCTCTCTCTCGTCCCCTCTCCTTCTCTCTCGTCCCCTCTCCTTCTCTCTCGTCCCCTCTCCTTCTCTCTCTCGTCCCCTCTCCTTCTCTCTCGTGCCCTCTCCTTCTCTCTCGTCCCCTCTCCTTCTCTCTCTCGTCCCCTCTCTCTCTCTCTCGTCCCCTCTCCTTCTCTCTCCCTTCTCCTCTCTCTCTCTCGTCCCGTCTCCTTCTCTCTCCCTTCTCCTCTCTCTCTCTCGTCCCCCCTCTCCTTCTCTCTCGTCCCCTCTCCTTCTCTCTCGTCCCCTCTCCTTCTCTCTCTCGTCCCCTCTCTCTCCTTCTCTCTCCTCTCTCGTCCCCTCTCCTTCTCTCTCGTCCCCTCCTTCTCTCTCGTCCCCTCTCCTTCTCTCTCGTCCCCTCTCCTTCTCTCTCTCGTCCCCTCTCTCTCCTTCTCTCTCCTCTCTCGTCCCCCTCTCCTTCTCTCTCTCGTCCCCTCTCCTTCTCTCTCGTCCCCCCTCTCCTTCTCTCTCGTCCCCTCTCCTTCTCTCTCGTCCCCTCTCCTTCTCTCTCGTCCCCTCTCCTTCTCCTCTCTCTCTCTCGTCCCCTCCCCTCTCTCCTTCTCTCTCGTCCCCTCTCCTTCTCTCTCGTCCCCTCTCCTTCTCTCTCTCGTCCCCTCTCTCTCTCTCTCGTCCCCTCTCCTTCTCTCTCCCTTCTCCTCTCTCTCTCTCGTCCCCTCTCCTTCTCTCTCGTCCCCTCCTTCTCTCTCGTCCCCTCTCCTTCTCTCTCTCGTCCCTTCTCCTTCTCTCTCTCGTCCCCTCTCCTTCTCTCGTCCCCTCTCTCTCCTTCTCTCTCCTCTCTCGTCACCTCTCCTTCTCTCTCCTCTCTCGTCCCCTCTCCTTCTCTCTCTCATCACCTCTCCTTCTCTCTCTCGTCCCCTCTCCTTCTCTCTCTCGTCCCCCCTCTCCTTCTCTCTCGTCCCCTCTCTCTTCTCTCTCTCGTCCCCTCTCCTTCTCTCTCGTCCCCTCTCCTTCTCTCTCATCCCCTCTCCTTCTCTCTCATCCCCTCTCCTTCTCTCTCGTCCCCTCTCTCTCCTTCTCTCTCTCGTCCCCTCTCTCTCCTTCTCTCTCTCGTCCCCTCTCCTTCTCTCTCTCGTCCCCTCTCCTCCTCTCTCTCATCCCCTTTCCTCCTCTCTCTCATCCCCTTTCCTTCTCTCTCGTCCCCTCTCCTTCTCTCTCCCTTCTCCTCTCTCTCTCTCTCGTCCCCTCTCCTTCTCTCTCGTCCCCTCTCCTTCTCTCTCGTCCCCTCTCCTTCTCTCTCTCGTCCCCTCTCCTTCTCTCTCATCCCCTCTCCTTCTCTCTCTCGTCCCCCCTCTCCTTCTCTCTCTCGTCCCCCCTCTCCTTCTCTCTCTCTCATCCCCCCTCTCCTTCTCTCTCTCATCCCCTCTCCTTCTCTCTCTCGTCCCCTCTCCTTCTCTCTCTCGTCCCCTCTCCTTCTCTCTCTCGTCCCCTCTCTCCTTCTCTCTCTCGTCCCCTCTCCTCTCTCTCGTCCCCTCTCCTTCTCTCTCTCGTCCCTTCTCCTTCTCTCTCTCGTCCCCTCTCCTTCTCTCTCGTCCCCTCTCTCTCCTCTCTCCTCTCTCGTCCCCTCTCCTTCTCTCTCTCGTCCCCTCTCCTTCTCTCTCTCGTCCCCTCTCCTTCTCTCTCTCGTCCCCTCTCCTTCTCTCTCTCGTCCCCCCTCTCCTTCTCTCTCGTCCCCCCTCTCCTTCTCTCTCTCGTCCCCTCTCCTTCTCTCTCATCCCCTCTCCTCTCTCGTCCCCCCTCTCCTTCTCTCTCGTCCCCTCTCCTTCTCTCTCTCGTCCCCCCTCTCCTTCTCTCTCTCGTCCCCCCTCTCCTTCTCTCTCTCGTCCCCTCTCCTTCTCTCTCTCGTCCCCTCTCCTTCTCTCTCTCGTCCCCTCTCTCCTTCTCTCTCTCGTCCCCTCTCCTTCTCTCTCTCGTCCCCTCTCCTTCTCTCTCTCGTCCCCTCTCCTTCTCTCTCTCGTCCCCTCTCCTTCTCTCTCTCGTGCCCTCTCCTTCTCTCTCTCGTCCCCTCCTCTCTCTCTCGTCCCCTCTCCTCTCTCTCTCGTCCCCTCTCCTCTCTCTCTCATCCCCTCTCCTTCTCTCTCTCGTCCCCTCTCTCTCCTTCTTTCTCTCGTCCCCTCTCCTTCTCTCTCTCGTCCCCTCTCCCTTCTCCTTTCTCTCGTCCCCTCTCCCTTCTCCTCTCTCGTCCCCTCTCCCTTCTCCTCTCTCTCTCTCGTCCCCTCTCCTCTCTCTCTCGTCCCCTCTCCCTTCTCCTCTTCTCTCCTCCTCTTTCCTCTTCTCTCGTCCCCTCTCTCTTCTCCTCTCTCTCGTCCCCCCTCTCTTCTCCTCTCTCATCCCCTCTCCCTTCTCCTCTCTCTCTCTCTTGCCCCCTCTCTCTTCTCCTCTCTCTCTTATCCCCTCTCCCTTCTCCTCTCTCTCGTCCCCTCTCTCTTCTCTCTCTCGTCCCCTCTCCTTCTCTCTCTCGTCCCCCCTCTCCTCTCTCTCGTCCCCCCTCTCCTTCTCTCTCTCGTCCCCCCTCTCCTTCTCTCTCATCCCCTCTCCTTCTCTCTCTCGTCCCCTCTCCTTCTCTCTCATCCCCTCTCCTATCTCGTCCCCCCTCTCCTTCTCTCTCGTCCCCTCTCCTTCTCTCTCTCGTCCCCCCTCTCCTTCTCTCTCTCGTCCCCCCTCTCCTTCTCTCTCTCGTCCCCTCTCCTTCTCTCTCTCGTCCCCTCTCCTTCTCTCTCTCGTCCCCTCTCCTTCTCTCTCTCGTCCCCTCTCTCCTTCTCTCTCGTCCCCTCTCCTCTCTCTCGTCCCCTCTCCTTCTCTCTCTCGTCCCCTCTCCTTCTCTCTCTCGTCCCCTCTCCTTCTCTCTCTCGTGCCCTCTCCTTCTCTCTCTCGTCCCCTCTCCTTCTCTCTCTCGTCCCCTCTCCTCTCTCTCTCGTCCCCTCTCCTCTCTCTCTCATCCCCTCTCCTTCTCTCTCTCGTCCCCTCTCTCTCCTTCTTTCTCTCGTCCCCTCTCCTTCTCTCTCTCGTCCCCTCTCCCTTCTCCTTTCTCTCGTCCCCTCTCCCTTCTCCTCTCTCGTCCCCTCTCCCTTCTCCTCTCTCTCTCTCTCGTCCCCTCTCCTCTCTCGTCCTCTTCTCTCCTCCTCTTTCCTCTTCTCTCGTCCCCTCTCTCTTCTCCTCTCTCTCGTCCCCTCTCTCTTCTCCTCTCTCTCGTCTCCCCTCTCTTCTCCTCTCTCATCCCCTCTCCCTTCTCCTCTCTCTCTCTCTTGCCCCCTCTCTCTTCTCCTCTCTCTCGTCCCCTCTCTCTTCCCCTCTCTCTCTCGTCCCCTCTCCCTTCTCCTCTCTCTCTTGTCCCCTCTCTCTTCTCCTCTCTATCTCATCCCCTCTCCCTTCTCCTCTCTCTCGTCCCCTCTCCCTTCTCCTCTCTCTCTCGTCCCCTCTCCCTCCTCCTCTCTCTCGTCCCCTCTCCTTCTCTCTCTCGTCCCCTCTCCTTCTCTCTCGTCCCCTCTCCTTCTCTCTCTCGTCCCCTCCTTCTCTCTCGTCCCCTCTCCCTCTCTCTCTCGTCCCCTCTCCCTCTCTCTCTCGTCCCCTCTCCTTCTCTCTCTCGTCCCCTCTCCTTCTCTCTCTCGTCCCCTCTCCTTCTCTCTCTCGTCCCCTCTCCTTCTCTCTCTCGTCCCCTCTCCTTCTCTCTCTCGTCCCCTCTCCTTCTCTCTCTCGTCCCCTCTCCTCTCTCTCTCGTCCCCTCTCCTTTTCTCTCGTCCCTTCTCCTCTCTCTCTCTCTCGTCCCCTCTCCTCTCTCTCGTCCCCTCTCCTCTCTCTCGTCCCCTCTCCTTCTCTCTCATCCCCTCTCCTTCTCTCTCGTCCCCTCTCCCTTCTCCTCTCTCGTCCCCTCTCCCTTCTCCTCTCTCTCTCTCTCTCTTCCCCTCTTCTCTCTCTCTCGTCCCCTCTCCTCTCTCTCGTCCCCCTCCTCTCTCTCTCGTCCCCTCTCCTCTCTCTCGTCCCCCTCCTCTCTCTCTCGTCCCCTCTCCCTTCTTCTCTTCTCTCCTCCTCTTTCCTCTTCTCTCGTCCCCTCTCCCTTCTCTTCTCTCTCGTCCCCTCTCCCTTCTCTTCTCTCTCGTCCCCTCTCCCTTCTCTTCTCTCTCGTCCCCTCTCCCTTCTCTTCTCTCTCGTCCCCTCTCCCTTCTCCTCTCTCTCTCTCTCTCTCTCTCTCTCTCTCTCTCTTTCGTCCCCTCTCTCTTCTCCTCTCTCTCTCGTTCCCTCTCTCTTCTCCTCTCTCTCTCGTCCCCTCTCCCTTCTCCTCTCTCTCTCTCGTCCCCTCTCTCTTCTCCATTCTCTCTCGTCCCCTCTCCCTTCTCCATTCTCTCTCGTCCCCTCTCCCTTCTCTTCTCTCTCGTCCCCTCTCCCTTCTCCTCTCTCTCTCTCGTCCCATCTCCCTTCTCCTCTCTCTCGTCCCCTCTCTCTTCTCCTCTCTCTCGTCCCCTCTCCCTTCTCCTCTCTCTCTCTTGTCCCCTCTCCCTTCTCCTCTCTCGTCCCCTCTCTCTTCTCCTCTCTCTCTCGTCCCCTCTCCCTTCTCCTCTCTCTCGTCCCCTCTCCCTTCTCCTCTCTCTCTCTCTCGTCCCCTCTCCCTTCTCCTCTCTCTCTCTCGTCCCCTCTCCCTTCTCTTTCTCTCTCGTCCCCTCTCCCTTCTCCTCTCTCTCTCTATCTCGTTCCCTCTCCCTTCTCCTCTCTCTCGTCCCCTCTCCCTTCTCCCCTCTCTCTCTCGTCCCCTCTCTCATCCTCTCTCTCTCCTTCTCTCCCATGAATCAGCATTATGGCCAGACGCCAGAGTTCAGCCATGTGTCAGACATCTTGAATGTCGCCTTCACTGGAATCTTCACCGTGGAAATGCTGTTAAAGTTGGCAGCGTTCAAAGCCAAAGTGAGTGTCTGCCGGATCACAGAGGTGCTGATCACACATTATATGTATCTGCTATACGCAGACTGTCTGGAGGAGCCTCCATCTCACACATTATATGTATCTGCTATACGCAGACTGTCTGGGGGAGCTTCCATCTCACATGTATAATATGTATCTGCTATACGCAGACTGTCTGGAGGAGCCTCCATCTCACATGTATAATATGTATGTGCTATACGCAGACTGTCTGGGGGAGCCTCCATCTCACACATTATATGTATCTGCTATACGCAGACTGTCTAGAGGAGCCTCCATCTCACATGTACAATATGTATCTGCTATACGCAGACTGTCTGGGGGAGCCTCCATCTCACACATTATATGTATCTGCTATACGCAGACTGTCTGGAGGAGCCTCCATCTCACATGTATAATATGTATGTGCTATACGCAGACTGTCTGGGGGAGCCTCCATCTCACACATTATATGTATCTGCTATACGCAGACTGTCTGGAGGAGCCTCCATCTCACATGTATAATATGTATCTGCTATACGCAGACTGTCTGGGGGAGCCTCCATCTCACACATTATATGTATCTGCTATACGCAGACTGTTTGGAGGAGCCTCCATCTCACACATTATATGTATCTGCTATACGCAGACTGTCTGGAGTAGCCTCCATCTCACATGTATAATATGTATCTGCTATACGCAGACTGTCTGGAGTAGCCTCCATCTCACATGTATAATATGTATCTGCTATACGCAGACTGTCTGGAGGAGCCTCCATCTCACATGTATAATATGTATCTGCTATACGCAGACTGTCTGGAGGAGCCTCCATCTCACATGTATAATATGTATCTGCTATACGCAGACTGTCTGGAGGAGCCTCCATCTCACATGTATAATATGTATCTGCTATACGCAGACTGTCTGGAGGAGCCTCCATCTCACATGTATAATATGTATCTGCTATACGCAGACTGTCTGGAGGAGCCTCCATCTCACATGTATAATATGTATCTGCTATACGCAGACTGTCTGGAGGAGCCTCCATCTCACATGTATAATATGTATCTGCTATACGCAGACTGTCTGGAGGAGCCTCCATCTCACATGTATAATATGTATCTGCTATACGCAGACTGTCTGGAGGAGCCTCCATCTCACATGTATAATATGTATCTGCTATACGCAGACTGTCTGGAGGAGCCTCCATCTCACATGTATAATATGTATCTGCTATACGCAGACTGTCTGGAGGAGCCTCCATCTCACATGTATAATATGTATCTGCTATACGCAGACTGTCTGGAGGAGCCTCCATCTCACATGTATAATATGTATCTGCTATACGCAGACTGTCTGGAGGAGCCTCCATCTCACATGTATAATATGTATCTGCTATACGCAGACTGTCTGGAGGAGCCTCCATCTCACATGTATAATATGTATCTGCTATACGCAGACTGTCTGGAGGAGCCTCCATCTCACATGTATAATATGTATCTGCTATACGCAGACTGTCTGGAGGAGCCTCCATCTCACATGTATAATATGTATCTGCTATACGCAGACTGTCTGGAGGAGCCTCCATCTCACATGTATAATATGTATCTGCTATACGCAGACTGTCTGGAGGAGCCTCCATCTCACATGTATAATATGTATCTGCTATACGCAGACTGTCTGGAGGAGCCTCCATCTCACATGTATAATATGTATCTGCTATACGCAGACTGTCTGGGGGAGCCTCCATCTCACATGTATAATATGTATCTGCTATACGCAGACTGTCTGGGGGAGCCTCCATCTCACATGTATAATATGTATCTGCTATACGCAGACTGTCTGGAGGAGCCTCCATCTCACATGTATAATATGTATGTGCTATACGCAGACTGTCTGGGGGAGCCTCCATCTCACATGTATAATATGTATCTGCTATACGCAGACTGTTTGGAGGAGCCTCCATCTCACACATATTATATGTATCTGCTATATACAGACTGTTCCCACAGTGTACGGGAAGGATGGAGCATATACCCCCTGTTATATCCCCATGGTGTACGGGAAGGATGGAGCATATACCCCCTGTTATATCCCCATGGTGTACGGGGAGGATGGAGCATATACCCACTGTTATATCCCCATGGTGTACGGGGAGGATGGAGCATATACCCCCTGTTATATCCCCATGGTGTACGGGGAGGATGGAGCGTATACCCCCTGTTATATCCCCATGGTGTACGGGGAGGATGGAGCGTATACCCCCTGTTATATCCCCATGGTGTACGGGAAGGATGGAGCATATACCCCCTGTTATATCCCCATGGTGTACGGGGAGGATGGAGCATATACCCACTGTTATATCCCCATGGTGTACGGGGAGGATGGAGTGTATACCCCCTGTTATATCCCCATGGTGTACGGGGAGGATGGAGCGTATACCCCCTGTTATATCCCCATGGTGTACGGGGAGGATGGAGCATACCCTCTGTTATATCCCCATGGTGTACGGGAAGGATGGAGCATACCCCCTGTTATATCCCCATGGTGTACGGGGAGGATGGAGCATATACCCCCTGTTATATCCCCATGGTGTACGGGGAGGATGGAGCATACCCCCTGTTATATCCCCATGGTGTACGGGGAGGATGGAGCATACCCCCTGTTATATCCCCATGGTGTACGGGGAGGATGGAGCATACCCCCTGTTATATCCCCATGGTGTACGGGGAGGATGGAGCATATACTCCCTGTTATATCCCCATGGTGTACGGGGAGGATGGAGCGTATACCCCCTGTTATATCCCCATGGTGTACGGGGAGGATGGAGCATACCCCCTGTTATATCCCCATGGTGTACGGGGAGGATGGAGCATATACCCCCTGTTATATCCCCATGGTGTACGGAAAGGATGGAGCGTATACTCCCTGTTATATCCCCATGGTGTACGGGGAGGATGGAGCGTATACCCCCTGTTATATCCCTATGGTGTACGGGGAGGATGGAGCATACCCCCTGTTATATCCCCATGGTGTACGGGGAGGATGGAGCGTATACCCCCTGTTATATCCCCATGGTGTACGGGAAGGATGGAGCATACCCCTTGTTATATCCCCATGGTGTACGGGAAGGATGGAGCATACCCCCTGTTATATCCCCATGGTGTACGGGGAGGATGGAGCATATACCCCCTGTTATATCCCCATGGTGTACGGAAAGGATGGAGCGTACCCCCTGTTATATCCCCATGGTGTACGGGGAGGATGGAGCGTATACCCCCTGTTATATCCCTATGGTGTACGGGAAGGATGGAGCATATACCCCCTGTTATATCCCCATGGTGTACGGGAAGGATGGAGCATATACCCCCTGTTATATCCCCATGGTGTACGGGGAGGATGGAGCATATACCCCCTGTTATATCCCCATGGTGTACGGAAAGGATGGAGCGTATACCCCCTGTTATATCCCCATGGTGTACGGGGAGGATGGAGCGTATACCCCCTGTTATATCCCCATGGTGTACGGAAAGGATGGAGCGCATACTCCCTGTTATATCCCCATGGTGTACGGGAAGGATGGAGCGTATACCCCCTGTTATATCCCCATGGTGTACGGGAAGGATGGAGCGTATACCCTCTGTTATATCCCCATGGTGTACGGGGAGGATGGAGTATATACCCCCTGTTATATCCCCTCGGTGTACGGGAAGGATGGAGCATACCCCCTGTTATATCCCCATGGTGTACGGGGAGGATGGAGCATACCCCCTATTATATCCCCATGGTGTATGGGGAGGATGGAGCGTATACCCCCTGTTATATCCCCATGGTGTACGGGAAGGATGGAGCATACCCCCTGTTATATCCCCATGGTGTACGGGGAGGATGGAGCATACCCCCTGTTATATCCCCATGGTGTACGGGGAGGATGGAGCATACCCCCTGTTATATCCCCATGGTGTACGGGGAGGATGGAGCATATACCCCCTGTTATATCCCCATGGTGTACGGAAAGGATGGAGCATACCCCCTGTTATATCCCCATGGTGTACGGGGAGGATGGAGCATACCCCCTATTATATCCCCATGGTG
>NW_027209413.1:0-7500 GCF_027789765.1 Dendropsophus ebraccatus | reverse complement strand
ATGGCAGCACTAGCCTGGTGTTCATAGTACAGGACAGATAATGTCATGATGTCCTGATTTGTGCAAAATTGCCATAAAAAAAGTGATTTTTTGCAAATCATGGCGGAAGTGTAGCCAGGAGACAGTACACCACTGAAAGTATAAGTCTTTTTGGGTGCTCATGGGCCCCCCAGGAGCTCAGGGCCCCGGGCTGCCGCCCAGAATGCCCCTATTATAATCCGCTACTGCACACACAGCCTGCTGCAGCCATAGCACACACACACACACACACCTGCAGCCATAGTACATACACACACACACACACAGCCTGCTGCAGCCATAGTACATACACACACACAGCCTGCTGCAGCCATAGCACACACACACACACACCTGCAGCCATAGTACATACACACACACAGCCTGCTGCAGCCATAGTACATACACACACACACAGCCTGCTGCAGCCATAGCACACACACACACACACCTGCAGCCATAGTACATACACACACACACACAGCCTGCTGCAGCCATAGTATATACACACACACACACACACACACACAACCTGATGCAGCCATAGCGCGTGCGCGCACACACACACACACACACACACCTGCAGCCATTGAACACTGAAGGAAAACACACAATCTTCTCCCAGAGAGAAAACCCGGCACTGAGGACAGAGGTTACAGCTACACTACTTATGTCTCCTCCTCTATATTACACAGGATATCTCCATATTACACTGCTGCTCATATACAGTCATCCAGCATCCAGGAAGAGACCAGCACAGATCTCCCCCCGCACAATGGACTCTTCCAGCTCAGAAACAAACTGCCAAATAGTGACCAACAACCTCTCCCCGACCACCCAGTGTCCTATTACTGATATATTCCCTGACCACCCTTATGTAATAGGGCCAGTGTCCTATTACTGATATATTCCCCGACCACCCTTATGTAATAGGGCCAGTGTCCTATTACTGATATATTCCCCGACCACCCTTATGTAATAGGGCCAGTGTCCTATTACTGATATATCCCCCGACCACCCTTATGTAATAGGGACAGTGTCCTATTACTGATATATTCCCCGACCACCCTTATGTAATGGGGCCAGTGTCCTATTACTGATATATATTCCGACCACCCTTATCTAATAGGGCCAGTGTCCTATTACTGATATATTCCCCGACCACCCTTATGTTATAGGGCCAGTGTCCTATTACTGATATATTCCCCGACCACCCTTATGTAATAGTGCCAGTGTCCTATTACTGATATATTCCCCGACCACTCAGTGTCCTATTACTGATATATTCCCCGACCACCCTTATGTAATAGGGCCAGTGTCCTATTACTGATATATTCCCCGACCACCCTTATGTAATGAGGCCAGTGTCCTATTACTGATATATTCCCCGACCACCCTTATGTAATGAGGCCAGTGTCCTATTACTAATATATTCCCCGACCACCCTTATGTAATAGGGCCAGTGTCCTATTACTGATATATTCCCCGACCACCCTTATGTAATAGTGCCAGTGTCCTATTACTGATATATTCCCCGACCACCCTTATGTAATAGGGCCAGTGTCCTATTACTGATATATCCCCCGACCACCCTTATGTAATAGGGCCAGTGTCCTATTACTGATATATCCCCCGACCACCCTTATCTAATAGGGCCAGTGTCCTATTACTGATATATTCCCCGACCACCCTTATGTAATGAGGCCAGTGTCCTATTACTGATATATTCCCCGACCACCCTTATGTAATAGGGCCAGTGTCCTATTACTGATATATCCCCCGACCACCCTTATGTAATAGGGCCAGTGTCCTATTACTGATATATTCCCCGACCACCCTTATGTAATAGGGCCAGTGTCCTATTACTGATATATTCCCCGACCACCCTTATGTAATAGGGCCAGTGTCCTATTACTGATATATTCCACGACCACCCTTATCTAATAGGGCCAGTGTCCTATTACTGATATATTCCCCGACCACCCTTATGTAATAGGGCCAGTGTCCTATTACTGATATATTCCCCGACCACCCTTATGTAATAGGGCCAGTGTCCTATTACTGATATATCCCCCGACCACCCTTATGTAATAGGGCCAGTGTCCTATTACCGATATATCCCCCGACCACCCTTATGTAATAGGGCCAGTGTCCTATTACTGATATATTCCCCGACCACCCTTATGTAATAGGGCCAGTGTCCTATTACTGATATATTCCCCGACCACCCTTATGTAATAGGGCCAGTGTCCTATTACTGATATATCCCCCGACCACCCTTATGTAATAGGGCCAGTGTCCTATTACTGATATATTCCCCGACCACCCTTATGTAATAGGGCCAGTGTCCTATCACTGATATATTCCCCGACCACCCTTGTGTAATAGGGACAGTGTCCTATCACTGATATATTCCCCGACCACCCTTGTGTAATAGGGCCAGTGAATGTTGCTCATAAAATATATTCATGAGCAAAACTTAAAATTAAAATTCATATCAAAACTCAATTCTAAATTGTTTAAAGATTTTTTTTTAAAGCTGGAGTCTGAGTCGGTTCATTTTTTACCCGACTCCGACTCCAGCCAAAACTAGCTCCAACTCCGACTCCACAGCCCTGGTACGGAGAGGGGAGGATGGAGCATACCCCGTTATATCCCCATGGTGTACGGGAAGGATGGAGCATACCCCCTGTTATATCCCCATGGTGTACGGGGAGGATGGAGCGTATACCCCCTGTTATATCCCCATGGTGTACGGGGAGGATGGAGCGTATACCCCCTGTTATATCCCCATGGTGTACGGGGAGGATGGAGCATACCCCCTGTTATATCCCCATGGTGTACGGGGAGGATGGAGCATACCCCCTGTTATATCCCCATGGTGTACGGGGAGGATGGAGCGTATACCCCCTGTTATATCCCCATGGTGTACGGGGAGGATGGAGCGTATACCCCCTGTTATATCCCCATGGTGGACGGGGAGGATGGAGCATATACCCCCTGTTATATCCCCATGGTGTACGGGGAGGATGGAGCGTATACCCCCTGTTATATCCCCATGGTGTACGGGGAGGATGGAGCATACCCCCTGTTATATCCCCATGGTGTACGGGGAGGATGGAGTATATACCCCCTGTTATATCCCCATGGTGTACGGGAAGGATGGAGCATATACCCCCTGTTATATCCCCATGGTGTACGGGGAGGATGGAGCATATACCCCCTGTTATATCCCCATGGTGTACGGGGAGGATGGAGCATATACCCCCTGTTATATCCCCATGGTGTACGGGGAGGATGGAGCATATACCCCCTGTTATATCCCTATGGTGTACGGGGAGGATGGAGCATACCCCCTGTTATATCCCCATGGTGTACGGGGAGGATGGAGCGTATACCCCCTGTTATATCCCCATGGTGTACGGGGAGGATGGAGCGTATACCCCCTGTTATATCCCAATGGTGTACGGGGAGGATGGAGCATACCCCTTGTTATATCCCCATGGTGTACGGGGAGGATGGAGCATATACCCCCTGTTATATCCCCTCGGTGTACGGGGAGGATGGAGCATATACCCCCTGTTATATCCCCATGGTGTACGGGGAGGATGGAGCATATACCCTGTTATATCCCCATGGTGTACGGGGAGGATGGAGCATACCCCCTGTTATATCCCCATGGTGTACGGGGAGGATGGAGCGTATACCCCCTGTTATATCCCCATGGTGTACGGGGAGGATGGAGCATACCCCCTGTTATATCCCCATGGTGTACGGGGAGGATGGAGCGTATACCCCCTGTTATATCCCCATGGTGTACGGGGAGGATGGAGCATACCCCCTGTTATATCCCCATGGTGTACGGGGAGGATGGAGCGTATACCCCCTGTTATATCCCCATGGTGTACGGGGAGGATGGAGCGTATACCCCCTGTTATATCCCCATGGTGTACGGGGAGGATGGAGCATACCCCCTGTTATATCCCCATGGTGTACGGGGAGGATGGAGCATACCCCCTGTTATATCCCCATGGTGTAAGAGAAGGATGGAGCATATACCCCCTGTTATATAACTTCCTGGATAACACGGTGATGTCACTTCCTGGATAACACGGTGAGGTCACTTCCTGGATAACATGGTGATGTCACTTCCTGGATAACATGGCGATGTCACTTCCTGGATACCATGGTGATGTCACTTCCTGGATAACACGGTGATGTCACTTCCTGGATAACATGGTGATGTCACTTCCTGGATAACATGAGGATGTCACTTACTGGATAACAAAGTGATGTCACTTCCTGGATAACACAGTGATGTCACTTCCTGGATAACAAGGTGATGTTACTTCCTGGATAACACGGTGATGTCACTTCTTGAATAACACGGTGATGTCACTTCCTGGATAACATGGTGATGTCACTTCCTGGATAACATGGTGATGTCACTTCCTGGATAACACACTTCCTGGATAACATGGGGATGTCACTTCCTGGATAACATGGTGATGTCACTTCCTGGATAACACAGTGATGTCACTTCCTGGATAACACAGTGATGTCACTTCCTGGATAACATGAGTATGTCACTTACTGGTTAACATGGGGATGTCGCTTTCTGAATAACATGTTATATCCCCATGGTGTACGGGGAGGATGGAGCGTATACCCCCTGTTATATCCCCATGGTGTATGGGGAGGATGGAGCATACCCCCTGTTATATCCCCATGGTGTACGGGGAGGATGGAGCATACCCCCTGTTATATCCCCATGGTGTACGGGGAGGATGGAGCACACCCCCTGTTATATCCCCATGGTGTACGGGGAGGATGGAGCGTATACCCCCTGTTATATCCCAATGGTGTACGGGGAGGATGGAGCATATACCCCCCGTTATATCCCCATGGTGTACAGGGAGGATGGAGCATACCCCCTGTTATATCCCCATGGTGTACGGGGAGGATGGAGCATATACCCCCCGTTATATCCCCATGGTGTATGGGGAGGATGGAGCGTATACTCCCTGTTATATCCCCATGGTGTATGGGGAGGATGGAGCATATACCCCCTGTTATATCCCCATGGTGTACGGGGAGGATGGAGCGTATACCCCTATTATGCCCTCTTGGTGTCATCTTCTTACCTTGATCCTCATCTTCGAGAAGTTTTAAATTTATCTGATATGTTAGTAAAGCGTTTTGGTGCACTGAGGGCGGGACTACCTCTCTCAGCACACTGATCCCGCCCCCCTAATGAATATGCAGTGAACCAGGGCAGCTGGGTGGTGTTGGTATAGCCAGACGAGTTGATGGTACCGCTAGGGGACGGTGGCCAGGAGGAGTATGCCGGTAGAACAGGTGCAGGTGTAGCTTGAGGAACCACAGAGTCTCGGGTAAACAATGTGCTACTGACCGTCTTCTTAAAGGCACAGTAATACCGGACACAGTCTTGTTCAATAATAGTACAATAGATACAGTTAAAACTTGAAGAAGTCTAGCGAAAATTTTTATTAAAGTATTATATCGCGCCCCTAAACTTATACAGATTACCAATATAGACATATTACAGTAAATGCACATAAAGTCCTCTTTCCCTGCACTTACTCCTGCATCAAGGTTTCACTTCCTGGATAACACGGTGATGTCACTTCCTGGATAACACGGTGATGTCACTTCCTGGATAACACGGTGATGTCACTTCCTGGATACCATGGTGATGTCACTTCCCGGATACCATGGTGATGTCACTTCCTGGATAACACGGTGATGTCACTTCCTGGATAACACGGTGATGTCACTTCCCAGGATACCATGGTGATGTCACTTCCAGGATAACATGGGGATGTCACTTCATGGATAACACGGCGATGTCACTTCCTGGATAACATGGTGATGTCACTTCCTGGATAACACGGCGATGTCACTTCCTGGATAACACGGCGATGTCACTTCCGGGATAACACGGCGATGTCACTTCCTGGATAACACGGTGATGTCACTTCCAGGATAACATGGGGATGTCACTTCATGGATAACACGGCGATGTCACTTCCTGGATAACATGGTGATGTCACTTCCTGGATAACACGGCGATGTCACTTCCTGGATAACACGGCGATGTCACTTCCGGGATAACACGGCGATGTCACTTCCTGAATAACACGGCAATGTCACTTCCTGGATAACATGGGATGTCACTTCCTGGATAACATGGGGATGTCACGATTCCCAGAGCTGTGCGGGCTGTGGCTGCTGGAGAGAATGATGGCAGGGGGACACTGAGGGACACAGGACACCGGAGGGACACTGAGCATCTCTCTGCCATCATTCTCTCCAGCAGCCAGAGCCGGCACAGCTCTGGGAGTTGGGCCGTGACATCACCATGTTATCCAGGAAGTGACCTCACCATGTTATCCCGGAAGTGACATCACCACGTTATCTATGAAGTGACATCCCTATGTTATCCAGGAAGTGACATCACCATGTTATCCAGGAAGTGACATCACCATGTTATCCAGGAAGTGACATCACCATGTTATCCAGGAAGTGACATCACCATGTTATCCAGGAAGTGACATCACTGTGTTATCCAGGAAGTGACATCACCATGTTATCCAGGAAGTGACATCACTGTGTTATCCAGGAAGTGAAGCATTGATGCAGTAGTAAGTGCAGAGAAAAAAGCACTTAACATTTCCCATAATAAGTGTTTATTGGTGATCTGTATAACTTTTGGGGGGCAATACAATACTTTCATAAAAAATTTCTCTGGACTTATCCTTTAACTGAGATCGCTTGTTGTGTTGGGTTCTTGACATAATACTTTAGGCAGAGTGTACTTCTTTGATTCTCGCTGGTAGAATATAGATGAGACTTAAACTTAGGTGCAAGGGGGTTTATCCTGAGTCTTGGGTTCTCTAGTAGAGGAGCTCTGACCACCTTGTGTGAGTGATGATGTCCTGCGTCTACAGAGATGATCTTCCACCTACTGCTGTCTGTGGGCACAGAGTGACACAAGATCAGGAATGTAGGCACCACCTCTGGGTAAGCTAGCCATCGGGGGGGACCCCTCAGGAATCCTAGCACTTGCAGCAGAGTTCTTGGCTTGTATTGCGCTTATCCTCCTGCAGACTCCTTCAACAGACCCCCAGTGTGAATAAGATTTCCTTATCTCTTGTAGTGTTTTCTAGCCGGACATGATTGGCTCCGGAACTCTTAATATAACAAACTTATTGCCTCACTCTCTGGAACCTGACTCCACTAATCCCTCTCGCCTCAGACTAACGCCAATCTGGACTACCCCAAACTAGCCTTTACCTTCCCTTTTATATCTCTAGAGAGCTCTATGATTGGTGGAATCGCACCCTCTGACACAAACTGAGGGCTCTGAAAGGCTAGGAGTAAGTGGAGGACGCTGCATGGGGTACCCTCCACAAGGATTAGTCCTGATCCTGCACCTTCTAAGGAGTACTCATCCAGCAA
>NW_027209412.1:0-24226 GCF_027789765.1 Dendropsophus ebraccatus | reverse complement strand
GTGGTGCTGTGTCCTCCCCTATAAGATCAGCCCCCTCCTCTCCTGACATCCTCTGTGCTGCTGTGACCTCTCCTATAAGATCAGCCCCCTCCTCTCCTGACATCCTCTGTGGTGCTGTGACCTCCCCTATAGACCAGCACCCTCCTCTCCTGACATCCTCTGTGCTGCTGTGACCTCCCCTATAAGATCAGCCCCCTCCTCTCCTGTCATCCTCTGTGCTGCTGTGACCTTGGGGGGGGGGGGGGGGGGCGCAACATCAGGGGGAGTTGGCAATATGTTTATTGGGGGAAGTGGGGTGGGCAATGCTCACTGGGGGTAGCAGCAAGGGACCAAACATTATGTTTATTGGGGTCAGCAGGGAGGGGAGGCAGGCAGTGTTTTTTTGGGGACAGCGTGGGGGGGGGGGCAGTAGCGGATCATAATGTGGGCAGATTGACTGGGGGGGGGGCCCAGGTTGGGTGGACAGCCCGGGGCCCAGGGTACATTTAATCCGCCACTGTATGGACCCCACTGGTGACGGGCACAAATGTGGAATAATGTGACAAGAAAGGGAAAATTTTCATTTTTTCACTTCCATGGCACAAATGTGCCCGTCATCAAGGGGTCCATATCCCCGCTGCCCCCCTTGATAGATTCCTGAGGGGTGTAGTTTCCAGAATGGGGTCACTTGTGGGGGGTTTCCAGTGTTTTGGCAGCACGAGGGCTCTGTAAATGCGACATGGCGTTCATTATCCATTCTGGCCAAATCCAGCCTCCAAAATTCAAATGGCGCTCCTTCCCTTTGGAGGCTTGCCCTGCACCCACACGGCGCTTTATGTCCACATGTGGGGTATTTACGGACTCAGGGGGAATTGCTCTACACATTTTGTGTGTTTTTTTTCTCTTTTAACCCCTTGTGAAAATGAAAAATTTAAGGCTAAACCAACATTATAGTGTAAAAAATGTAATATTTAATTTTCACGCCATATTGTTCCACATTTGTGTCCGTCACCAGTGCGGTCCATATGCTCACTACACCCCTTGTTACATTCCCTGAGGGGTGTAGTTTCCATAATGGGGTCAATTGTGGGGGGGTTCAACTGTCTTGGCAACACAGGGGCCTTTTAAATGCAACATGGCCCCTCGAAAATCCATTCCAGCCAAATCCAGCCTCCAAAAACCAAATGGCGCTCCTTCCCTTTGGATTCTTACCCTGCACCCCCATGGCGCTTTATGTCCACATGTGGGGTATTTCTATAATCAGGGTAAATTGCTCTACACATTTTGTGTTTTTTTTATCTTTTAACCCCTTGTGAAAATGAAAAAATCAAGACAAGATCAATGATTTAGTGTAAAAATTAAACATTTTTTACACTAAATGTTGGTCTAGCCTTGATTTTTTCCTTTTCCACAAGGGGTTAAAAAAGAAAGTGAACACAAAACGTGTAGGGTAATTTCCCCTGAGTACGAAAATACCCCACATGTGGACATAATGTGCCATATTGGCACAGGGCAAGCCACCAAAGGGACAGAGCGCCATTTAGAGGCTGGAATGGAGGATGGAGGCCATGTCGCATTTACAAAGCTCCTGTGCTGCCAGGACAGTAGAAACCCCCCACAAGTGACCCCATTATGGAAACTACACCCCATAAGGAATCCAACAAGGGGTGCAGTGAGGATATGGACCCCACTGGTGATGGGCACATATGTGGAACATGTGCCGTGAAAATAAAAAATATATTTTTTTTATTTTCACGCCACAAATGTGGCCGTCACCAGGGGGCCATATCCCCGCTGCCCCCCTTGTTAGATTCCTTATGGGGTGTAGTTTCCAGAATGGGAAAATGTTGTCCTGGTGCGATACGGGGTCCTTCATATCCAGAAGCGCTGGGTCCGCTCCATGGCTGCTAAATATTAGGGCTTTATTACTACTTCTGATATTTTCGTATTGTGCCGCAAGCTACAGTAGCTCGGGCAGCGAGAGACCAGAGGAGGGGGTGCTGGTATAAAAGTTATCCCCGTACAGGTGGTGGCAGGGGCGCCGCAATGATGAGGCGACCTGAATCGTCTGCCTCAGGCGGCGCCACCAGCTATCTTCATGGGGGCGGCATTCAGTGGCAGATTATAATATGAGCGGTTCGGGCGGCCGCCCACATTATAATCCGCCACTGACTGTACCCAGGGCCGCTTTAACCAGAGGGCACATGGTGCACGTGCATCGGGCCCACTGGTTAAAGGGCCCCCCCCCCGAGCAGGCCGGCCGTTGCTATGTGCGACCAATGCGGTCGCACAGGGCTCCGGCCACCAGCCTGTCATGGGGGAGCGCCATGGATGGGTAATCTACTTACCCCTCCATGGCGCCCCCTGCAGGCCCCCCCGTCCGCCGCTGCCCCCGTCCGCTGCTGCTGCGGCGGTTCAGCGCTGCAGCAGCAGCGACACTGACAGAGAGAGAGCCATTGGCTCCCTCCCTGTCAGTCACTCACTCTTGTGGCCGCACTTCCTGCGGTCACAAGAGGCCGCGCTCTCCCTCTAGCGCCCGACGTCACTGGAGCGTCGGCGCGAGGGTAAGGGGAGTGCAGCCTCTTGTGACCGCAGGAAGTGCGGCCACAGGAGGGAAGAGAAGAGGAACGCGTGGACCTAGGTGAGTAACAGTGTTTGTTTTTTTCAATGTTATATAGCAGGGGGAGCTATATACTATGGGGGGGCACAGGGGGCTATATACTATGGGGGAGAACAGGGGGCTATATACTATGGGGGAGAACGGGGGCTATATACTATTGGGGAGCACAGGGGGGCTATATACTATGGGGGAGAACGGGGGCTATATACTATTGGGGAGCACAGGGGGGCTATATACTATGGGGGAGCACAGGGGAGCTATATACTATGGGGGAGCTATATACTATCAGGGAGCACAGGGGGGCTATATACTATGGGGGAGAACGGGGGCTATATACTATTGGGGAGCACAGGGGGCTATATACTATGGGGGAGCACAGGGGGCTATATACTATGGGGGAGCACAGGGGGCTATATACTATTGGGGAGCACAGGGGGCTATATACTATGGGGGAGCACAGGGGGCTATATACTATGGGGGAGCACAGGGGAGCTATATACTATGGGGGAGCACAGGGGGCTATACACTATGGGGGAGCACAGGGGAGCTATATACTATTGGGGAGCACAGGGGAGCTATATACTATTGGGAAGCACAGGGGGCTATATACTATGGGGGAGCACAGGGGGCTATATACTATGGGGGAGCACAGGGGGCTATATACTATTGGGGAGCACAGGGGAGCTATATACTATGGGGGAGCACAGGGGAGCTATATACTTTGGGGGAGCACAGGGGGCTATATACTTTGGGGGAGCACAGGGGGCTATATACTATGGGGGAGCACAGGGGGCTATATACTATGGGGGAGCACAGGGGGCTATATACTATGGGGGAGCACAGGGGAGCTATATACTATGGGGGAGCACAGGGGGCTATACACTATGGGGGAGAACGGGGGCTATATACTATTGGGGAGCACAGGGGGCTATATACTATGGGGGAGCACAGGGGGCTATATACTATGGGGGAGCACAGGGGAGCTATATACTATGGGGGAGCACAGGGGAGCTATATACTATGGGGGAGCACAGGGGAGCTATACACTATGGGGGAGCACAGGGGAGCTATATACTATTGGGGAGCACAGGGGAGCTATATACTATTGGGAAGCACAGGGGGCTATATACTATTGGGGAGCACAGGGGAGCTATATACTATGGGGGAGCACAGGGGAGCTATATACTATGGGGAGCACAGGGGGCTATATACTACTGGGGAGCACAGGGGGCTATATACTATGGGGGAGCACAGGGGGCTATATACTATGGGGGAGCACAGGGGGTTATATACTATTGGGGAGCACAGGTTAGCTATATACTATTGGGGAGCACAGGGGCTATATACTATTGGGGAGCACAGGGGAGCTATATACTATTGGGGAGCACAGGGGTCTATATACTATGGGGGAGAGCACAGGGGGCTATATATTATGGAGAGCACAGGGGGGCTATATACTATTGAGGGGGAGCACAGGGGGGCTATATACTATTGGGGGAGAGCACAGGGGGGCTATATACTATTGTGGGAGAGCACAGGGGGGCTATATACTATTGGGGGAGAGCACAGGGGGCTATATACTATTGTGGGAGAGCACAGGGGGGCTATATACTATTGTGGGAGAGCACAGGGGGGCTATATACTATTGTGGGAGAGCATAGGGGGGCTATATACTATTGGGGGAGAGCACAGGGGGGCTATATACTATTGTGGGTGAGCACAGGGGGCTATATACTACTGGGGAGAGTGCACAGGGGGGCTATATACTAATGGGGGAGCGCACAGGAGGGCTGTATATAACTGGAGGAGCACATGAGGGTCTATATACTACAGGGACACCTTAAAACTATGGAGGCACAGAGGGGTGTAACTATGTAGGAGTACAGAGGGGTGTAACTACTGTATAGGGGTACAAGGGACCTAACTACTGTATGTGTTGGAGCCTAAAATATTTGTCTGGCAGATTCTGGAGAGAAGATTCACAGCCAGGAGAAGACTTCAAGGTGGCCCACGCTGGATGGAGAGAAAAAGAAAAGGTGACAGACTCTGATCGGAGAAGACGCCTCCGGTGAGTCACTGGATGTAACTTCACTCTGTTATAGGCTTGTACTGATAGGGGTCATGGTATGGCGGTATTATGTAATGGTATCAATGGTGATATCTTTCTGTTTTGTTTAGTGCAGTTTTTATGTAATATGTAATCACTGAATGGTGGAAATAGTGTTATAAGGTAACTACTGTATGTACTGGGGCTCTTGATACAGTGTGGGGGCAAATTCAGTACATTATACAATGTGCAGAAAGTATTGTAGCAAAAAACACTGTGTAACTACACTTCATAAGTGCAAAATTCATTTATTACAAAAGACTAAATCATGTGACAGACACAAGTACAAAGTACGAACATACATAAATATATACAAGTTGATCTATAGTATCCCTGCCTGTGCTAGTTTAGGTGCCCCTGGTATGGGCGTCCCCAGAGTCCAGGTGCAGAGAGACTGTCCCTGCACTATACCAATAAGACATATATAGTTATATGATACATAGGTCCGAAAATAAATTAGATAACAGTGTTTACAGGCAATTGGTCATAGTAGCATGAAAACAATATTTTGATGTGTACTAGCATTTGCAGGCAAAGATAACTAAAGTATTGCATTGAGTCGCAAACCTGGCTCTTATGGTTTAACTAATATCAAATTACGTCAAACCTAAACTGTCATAAGCCGTCATGAAAAATAGACGTCACACTTCTTCCAACGCGTTTCCCCCTGCTGTTACAAGTTAGGCGGGTTCATCAGGGAAATGTGTGGGTCACGTGTAAAGGTATCAGTATAACTTGATTTGATCGTCAGAGTAGATGTCCTGACAGTAGAGATATAGTATATTTCGGATGGTACCTAGTCTGTTGAGCCTAGGAGACAGCGAGGATGCAGGGTATTCCAGACACTTGTGTAGACACTTGTGTGGTCAGGTGTATTCAAGATAATATATATTGGCCACCAGGTTTTCTGGGATGCCGTGACGTAGTTAAGAGTTAATTCATTAGGATAACCATAAAATGATGTTGATATGTAGGGATAGTTGTCCGAGTGTCTGTATGATGGCGGCGTCTGCGGATAGCAAAAAGGTACTTTGCGATGCAGCTATACCCAGATATAGTTTTATGGTCTCGGCGTCCCTGGTGTCTGGTTGTCCTGTTAGTGCACATCCAAGATGCGGTAGCACGTGACGTGCTACCGCATCTTGGATGTGCACTAACAGGACAAACCAGACACCAGGGACGCCGAGACCATAAAACTATATCTGGGTATAGCTGCATCGCAAAGTACCTTTTTGCTATCCGCAGACGCCGCCATCATACAGACACTCGGACAACTATCCCTACATATCAACATCATTTTATGGTTATCCTAATGAATTAACTCTTAACTACGTCACGGCATCCCAGAAAACCTGGTGGCCAATATATATTATCTTGAATACACCTGACCACACAAGTGTCTACACAAGTGTCTGGAATACCCTGCATCCTCGCTGTCTCCTAGGCTCAACAGACTAGGTACCATCCGAAATATACTATATCTCTACTGTCAGGACATCTACTCTGACGATCAAATCAAGTTATACTGATACCTTTACACGTGACCCACACATTTCCCTGATGAACCCGCCTAACTTGTAACAGCAGGGGGAAACGCGTTGGAAGAAGTGTGACGTCTATTTTTCATGACGGCTTATGACAGTTTAGGTTTGACGTAATTTGATATTAGTTAAACCATAAGAGCCAGGTTTGCGACTCAATGCAATACTTTAGTTATCTTTGCCTGCAAATGCTAGTACACATCAAAATATTGTTTTCATGCTACTATGACCAATTGCCTGTAAACACTGTTATCTAATTTATTTTCGGACCTATGTATCATATAACTATATATGTCTTATTGGTATAGTGCAGGGACAGTCTCTCTGCACCTGGACTCTGGGGACGCCCATACCAGGGGCACCTAAACTAGCACAGGCAGGGATACTATAGATCAACTTGTATATATTTATGTATGTTCGTACTTTGTACTTGTGTCTGTCACATGATTTAGTCTTTTGTAATAAATGAATTTTGCACTTATGAAGTGTAGTTACACAGTGTTTTTTGCTACAATATTTAATAAATGTTACAATACTGTGGACAATTATTAACACAATATTGATCATAGTCTGACCAATCACAGTCCCAATGTGCAGAAAGGTAAGGGGGGGCCCACTCTTGAGGGCTGTGCACTGGGCCCACCAATGTATTAAAACAGCCCTGACAGTACCATGTACTGGAGCCCCCCCGCCCCCGGGCAGTATCTGTAATGAGATGCTGTGAGCGGGGGAGACTGTATTCATAAGCGCCGCGCTGTACTAAATCAGCCGCGCGGTGCTGATACTACAGCGCGGCGCTTATGAATACAGTCTCCCCCGCTCACAGCATCTCATTACAGATACTTCCCGGGGGCGGGGGGGCTCCAGTACATGCATTCCACGTCCGTGATCCGTCAGGATCACGGAACGTGGGAATGCAGCCTTAGTCCCCCGGCTGATGTGCGGCTGCCCGGGGTGTCCCGTCCTGTCCCCGGCAGCGCGCGCATCAGAGAGCTCCCCGTGCGCCGGAAGTCACAGGCACAGGCGCACGGGGAGCTCTGTGATGCGCGCGCTGCCGGGGACAGGACGGGACACCCCGCGCAGCCGCACATCAGCCGGGACCAGACCAGAGAGGCTCGACGGGGGAACGGAGGGCAGGTGAGTTGTGTGCTGTTTTTTGTTTTTGTTTTATCTGCTGTGCAGGGGGGGGGGGAGAGGGGGACCATCTATAAGGTAGGGGGGGGAAGGGGGCCATCTATAAGGGAGGGGGGAAAGAGGGGGACGATCTATAAGGGAGGGGGGAAAGAGGGGGACGATCTATAAGGGGGGGGGACCATCTATAAGGGAGGGGGAGAGGGAAGAGGGGGACCATCTATAGGGGGGGGGCCATCTATAAGGGAGGGGGGAAAGAGGGGGACCATCTATAAGGGGGGGCCATCTATAAGGGAGGGGGGAAAGAGGGGGACCATCTATAAGGGGGGGACCATCTATAAGGGAGGGGTGGGAGGGGGACCGTCTATAAGGGGGGGGAAGAGGGGGACCATGTATAAGGGGGAGAGGGGGACCATCTATAAGGGAGGGGGAAAGAGGGGGACCATCTATAAGGGAGGGGGGAGAGGGGGACCATGTATAAGGGGGGGAGGGGGACCATCTATAAGGGAAAGGGGACCATCTATAAGGGAGGGGGAGAGAGGGAAGAGGGGGACCATCTATAAGGGGGGGGGGGGGAAAGAGGGGGACCATCTATAAGGGGGGGAGAGGGGGACCATCTATAAGGGGGGGGGAGAGGGAAGAGGGGGACCAACAATAAGGGGGGGGGAAGAGGGGGACCATCTATAAGGGGGGAAGAGGGGGACCATCTATAAGGGAGGGGAAAGAGGGGGACCATCTATAAGGGAGGGGGGAGAGGGGGGACCATCTATAAGGGAGGGGGGAGAGGGGGACCATCTATAAGGGGGGGAGAGGGGGACCATCTATAAGGGAGAGGGGACCATCTATAAGGGGGGGAAGAGGGGGACCATCTATAAGGGGGGAAGAGGGGGGCCATCTATAAGGGGGGAAGAGGGGGACCATCTCCTAAAAGATCAGCACCCTCCTCTCCTGACATCCTCTGTGCTGCTGGGACTTCTCCTATAGGATTAGCACCCTCCTCTCCTGACATCCTCTGTGCTGCTGGGACCTCTCCTATAGGATAAGCACCCTCATCTCCTGACATCCTCTGTGCTGCTGGGACCTCTCCTATAGGATTAGCCCCCTCCTCTCGTGACATCCTCTGTGCTGCTGGGACCTCTCCTATAAAGTCAGCCTCCTCCTCTCCTGACATCCTCTGTGCAGCAAGGGACCAAACATTATGTTTATTGGGGACAGCAGTGGGGGGGGGGGGGGGGGGGGGGGGGCAGTAGTGGATTATAATGTGGGCGGATTGACGGGGGGGGGGGGGGCGTCATTCTATAGTTCGCCTCGGGCAGCAGAGAGGCTAGAATCACCCCTGGGTGGTGGTGACCTTTATCCAGCAGTGGGAAGATCAGTTCTCGGACGATCTCCCCACTAACTCTGAGGACGGGAGGGGGGGAGTGGGTTCATCTGGGGCTGGATTCGGGTGTCCCTTCCTTCATACACTGTAATGGTACGTGCACACTGCGGAATGGCGAAGGATAACCCTTTGTGCATTCCGCAGCTGGCACCCGCCGGCGGACTGATGCAGGTGTGCGTCTCCGCTCGTGTCACACTCCATTCTATGCACGGGCGGATTCCGCCCTCTGTCCAAAGAATGAACGTGTTCATTCTTTGGACGGACAACGGAATCCGCCCGTGCATAGGATGGAGTCTATGACACGGGTGGAGACGCGCGCCTGCATCAGTCCGCCGGTGGGTGCGAGCTGCGGAATGCACAAAGGGTTATCCTTCGCCATTCCGCAGTGTGCACGTACCCTAAATCTGTAAGAGTACCCTGAGGTACTGTCACAAAGTTTGTAGAATTTCACGCCATACCGTGATCTCTTATTGGGACGGTACTGGCGGAAAAGAAGTGTCTGGGGGGCATCGTACGCTACGCTACCCCCAGACACGTCACTGGATGATGATGATGATGATGATGAGGATGAATGGAGGAAAGAAGGATCCCCCCATTGATTCTCACTGGCTGTTTCGGTGTTGGAGGCAATAATAGCATATGCGTCCGACGCCGAAAACACCCTGGGGGCCATCTTTATACGGGGACTAGTATATGGGGTATGTAAATGTTTATTGTAAAACTTTATTTCATGTAGTGTAGTGTAATGTAGTGTTTTATTGACATTAAGAAAATAATATCCCTACGCCAAGAAAGGAGCTGCTGATAAATGCCGCACTTATGTGCGGCACTTATCAGCAGACAGTGGCGGTAGGATATAGAGGGAAAAAACGCTCCTACGCCAAAAAGGAGGAGTTGCTGATCAGTGGCGCACTTACGTGCGATGCTGATCAGTACTCAGCGACGTTAGGGCGCAAAAAAAGTTAAAAAAAAAAAAATCTTTTTAACCCAAAGCAACTGATCAGTGAATGATATTCACTGATCAGCCGCTAGGGGGCAGTAGAGAGAAGATTGCCGGAGATTACCGAGGCCCGCCGAACACGAGGACCCGAGTGTTTCCAAAGATTTCCAACGATGGACGAACGAACCCGGAAGCGGTGCGAAGAAGACGCGAGGACGGCGCGGACCGCAGATCTTTGCTCCGGACGGCCAGATCAGGTGAGTATGGTACACTTGCACCACACACACCTGTTCTGCACCTCTCAGCTACCTAGCTGGGGGGTGCAGAACCCGGCAAATCTGTTTTTTACAGTATGATCGCCGTAATGGGCCGGCCGGTACTGGCCCGGCCTATCACGGCGATCGTGGGGATGGCACCGCGGCCATCTTTAGTGGGGACACTAATGGCGATTGGTGCTATCTCAGCCATGATTAAGGCTGCGGTGTAGCAGCCGAAACGCGTAGGCTTCAGTTGGGGGCATGCCGCACGTGTGTACGGTGACGGAGATACAATAAACAACGCACTTGATTCCACCTTGCCGGGAGCTGGACTCGTTTCTTTTCCGCAGCTATCTCGGACAGCACCAATCGCCATTACTTTCCGGGTCACCGATGACCCAGAAAGCTGAATTTAGCTGCTATATGCTGATCTGTATAGATCAGCATATAGCAGCAATCGTCGGCATGGGAGGGGTTAATCACCCCCCGTGCCGACGAGCAGAGATGGCCTGCTATACATTATAGCAGGCCATCTTCCCCGACCGCTGTGTGTGAAAACACAGCGATCGGGGAAACATCGGGCGTACGTATACGCCCGTTTGCGTTAAAGCCCACCCTGCGGGGGCGTATACGTACGCCCGATGTCGTTAAGGGGTTAAGAGCGACCTGGGTCCCTTTAAGAGCGACCTGGGTTCCGTTAAGAGTGACCTGGGTCCCTTCAAGAGCGACCTGGGTTCCGTTAAGAGTGACCTGGGTCCCTTCAAGAGCGAAGGGACCCACGTCGCTCTTAAAGTGACCCAGGTCGCTCCTAAAGGGACCCATGTCGCTCTTAAAGGGACGGGAGCCAAGTTGCTCTTAAAGGGATGGAACCCAACTCGCTCTTAAAGGGACGGCACCCAGGATTAAAGTTAAATGGAAGTCACTGGTAAAGGGGCGCTCTTTTCAAGCACTATGTATTTCCCTGGAAATGCAAATCTAGTATTTTATTGTAATCCGTATTCTTCTTCTTCCAGCCATTGATCGGATTTGTCATTTTTAAGAAATTTACATTTAAAGACCCGTAAATTCCCATTGAAAATAATGGCCCATTGGAAATAATGGCCACACTGTAAACGCTAACAGCCGATCACAGCACATATGTAAATAGCTGAAATATAGCAGCCAATAGAAGTTCAAAGGTCCTGTCAGGCAATGTATCACAACATTCATACAGTCACATGTCCACTATTGGCCAATAGAAGACGTAGAAGATGGAAGGTCCTTAACGATTTTGTCTCACTGACATGAGTAAGATTGTCATGGTAACCGAGCAATGATCTTTACCATTATAAGTAGCAGAGTTCAGTCAGTAAAATAGCAGAGCTGAGGGGACGGTACCCAAGCTGCGCTTAAAGGGACGGTACCCAAGCTGCTCTTAAAGGGACGGTACCCAAGCCGCTCGTAAAGGGACGGTACCCGAGTTGCTCTTAAAGGGACAGTACCCAAGTCCCTCTTTAAGGGGCATTACATGAGTCACTCTTAAAGGGACGTTACCCAAGCCGCTCTTAAAATGACAGCACCCGAGCCGCTCTTAAAGGGACGTTACCCTAGCTGCTCTTAAAGGGATGGTACCCAAATCGCTCTTAAAGGGGCGGTACCCAAGCCGCTCTTAAAGGGTCAGTACCTAAGCTGGTCTTCAAAGGGTGGTACCTAAGTCACTTGTAAAGGTAGAGTACTTAAGCTGGTCTTAAAGGGACAGTATATAGGTCATTCAAAGCGTTGTCACCAAAGTCCCTCCTTAAGCAACTGTACCAAAGTTGCTCTTAAAGGGACTATACTAAAGTTGCTCTTAAAGGGACTGTACCAAAGTCGCTCTTAAAGGGAGAGTATCAAGGGTTAAAGTTTCTCTTAAAGAGAAGTCACTGTTAAAGGGGCGCTCTTTTCAAGCACTATGTATTTCCCTGGAAATGCAAATCTAGTTGTTTACTGTAATAGCGCATGTTGAAACGATCAGCCGACATCGTGCTGGTCTTTCAACATGCTGAAAAATCATGATTATGTCAGTGACGCTCTGCTGTGTGTCGCCCTTTGAAATAAGAACCGGGGCAGCACACCGCCACTGACTTCAATGGGCAGCCCCAATGACCTAAAGATCATTCAGGAAGCTCCTCCCGCTGCTCTCCGCCTGCTCTGTGTGTGTAATAGCACAGGCAGCGAGCACTGAGCTGACAGGTCGGCGCATGCTTTCCCCGAAAATCATGCCGTTTAATACCTGTGTAACCATTGCTGGACTAATCTGAGGGCGATATCTTTTTGCTGACAGGGGCTACAGCACTGGTGTCCCTGCAGTGTGAGGATACATGTAGGTTAGAACACTGCATGGTTTCCTTGTCTATAATAGATACCATACAAACTGACAGGACCTGAAATTACAGGGCCTATAAGCATATACTAGAAGTAATGGAGATAAATGGTGCCCAATCATAGGCCAGTGTTTACTGCTAGAGCTCTCTAAGCTGCACTGTTATTGGCTGCTATAGGCAGCCAATCACAGGCCAGCTTTCATTGCTAAAGTGTTATAAGCTGCACTGTGATTTGTTGCTATAGGCAGCCAATCACAGGGCAGCTTTCACTGCTGGAGCACTATAAGCTGCACTGTGGTTGCTAGGCAGTTGTTAGCAACACAGCAAAGCAGCACCGACGTAGAGCAGCTTGAAACAAGATATCATGGAGCCTGAGAGCCAGACTATGGTATGTATACATTTTACCATTAGTAACCACCCATTGTCACTGGGGGCCTGTATCCTGCAGGGGGCGGTAGTCATCATGGTAAAAGTTCTGATAGTTGTTTTGGATGTTTCCTACACTGACTGTGATGCGGCTGAGGACACAACTGCTCTGCTGTCATGATGAGAGAACTGGCTGCAGCTTCGCTCTATTAGGGGTCTCTGTAATGACGCCATTCATGTAAGCGGGATGCAGCGGTGCTGAATCAGGTCGGCTCTCCTGCCTCTCCTGCTGGGGTTACACACACCACTAATTTTCTGTGCAGAAACTCTCACATGACTTAGAGATAATATTCCTTGTCCCCACATAATCCCTTTATAATGTGACACTATATTATTATATTGATGTATTTTCTTTCTGATTCATATAAAGGTGGTTGGTGAGGACCCTACTAACCGCTGTCATGTTGTGGAGTGAGAAATAAGAGGTGTCTGGATGCAAGCACAGGACGCAGAACACACAGGTAAGGGAGATCTCCTTTATTTGCTGCATGGATGTCCTGTGTGCAGTGAGAGCCGTTTCCCATTGATCTCAATTAGGGTCCATTTACACAGAAAGATTATCTGCCAAAGATTTGAAGCCAAAGCCAGGTATGGATTTGAAAAGAGGAGAAATCTCAGGCTTTCCCATATGACCTGATCTCTGTTTATAATCTGTTTCTGGCTTTGGTTTCTAATCTTTGGCAGATAATCTGTCAGGTAATCTTTCTGTGTAAATGGACCCTTAGGGCCCTTTTACACAGAAAGATTTTTTGACAGATTATCTGGCAAACATTTGAAGCCAAAACCAGGAACAGACTATAAACAGAGATCAGGTCATGCAGAAAAGCCTGGAATTCCTCCTCTTTTCAAATCCAGTCCTGGCTTTGGCTTCAAATCTTTGCCAGATAATCTGTCAGATAATCTTTCTGTGTAAAAGGGCCCTTAGTTTCAATGGGTGTTGGTTTTCATGGTGGAAATACAATTATATGGACACTGAGTAGCCTCAACTTTATCAGTTCAGTAGTGTAGCACTATAGTTAGAGATGAGCAAATCTACAGAAGGAACAAAGTGAATAATTCTTATCGGGATCCTGCTCATCAGGCTGCAGACTTTGAAGTTAGTAACCCCTTGGTGTACGCCTCGGCAAAGGGACAAGGGGGGGGGGGAGGCACCACAGCAAGGTGGGGAGGGGGTGTGGCCTCCTCCCGCTCCTGATTTACTAAGGTTTACATCAGGGGCTTTAAGACTTGATAAATGACCCCCTCTGTGTATGAAGCATATCCGAGTCCATTATTTTTTATATCCTACAGTTTTAATTGCTTGTATGCCTTAAGGTTTGGTGAATAAACATATATGTGGTGGAGGGTGGCACCATCTTTCTCTACTCTATTGTGGATTATTATACCTGTACGCTGGGACTTGTGAGCATCACCACACTACTAATTCAGACACTGTGTTTCTATGTTCCAAGCTTTATATGGATATATTCCCTATGATAGGCCATCAATTTCAGATTGTTAGTGGTCCGATTCTTACCATGAGGCGCTCACCTTTTTTTACCAGACACAAAGCTGTAGTTTCAGTAGTGGCTGTGCCTGATATTGTAGCTCAGTCCCATTGACCTGAACTGTAATACCAGGCACAGTGGCTACTAAAACTTTAGAGCTGATTTGATATAAATGGTATATGTTAGGAATACTATAGTCCTGGAATAACCATTTAATTACCATATCACAATTGTATCCTGATTCCCACTCCGCAGGCCCAAATGTAAGGGTTGTGAAAGGTTACTTCCAAGTGTACTAGTGCCCACGACAGAGAAACATTTCTTTACACTCAAATTGGTCGGTCCCTGTCTCCATTAGGGCTCATAATGAAATGAAACATGCCATTACAATAATTTGTGGAACACACACACTGTAAAGAGTCTTATGGCACCAAATCTTTCCAGTATTAACACATTTTACATCAAATAACTCATAAAACTCAACAATTCTCATAAAAGCATCAGACTACAATTTCTTTATTATCTGAGAGTGGATGGGAAGATTATAGTTTGTTATATGGCGCCATCTACTGGTAAGGTTTCACTATGCAGGTCATGTTTTATTTTCAGTTAATAAATATTAAACCATTTTTCATCTGTATTTGTATGTATGAATCATCAGAAAAATATAATTACCCCATGACTTGTCTTAAGTCTCATTCTCATCTCCGATAAGATTTTGGTCATGGGCCCTGGACACCTAGTTGACTATAATAGCACCCGTCAGGTTTCCAGAATGGTGTCCTGCGTTTCAATAGACAATGTAATCCTGCATGCTGTGCTGTTTAGACCAGGATGTTGCCAGATTCTGGAAACCTCTAAGGCAGATGTGAATGAGGCCTCAGACCACCAATATATACACTGATACAGTAAATCTACAAAGCTTAAGAAGCAAATGAATGCCAGTAGGGTCTTTGGTATTTGGTCACACACAGCACACTTTTATTGAAACAGCTCAAGAATACAGTTGATTCTCAAACAGTAATACTATAGTTCATGTCCTCACATCCAAGTCCTGTTCAGTACAGCTACACGTGCACCAGTAGTCTGGAGGTGGCCCTTGCAGCCTGCAGCATAGACCACTGGGGTGGCTAGCCCCTACCTAGATCTCTAGCAAGCAGTCTAGGAAATACAAAAGCCATTTATTATTTTTTGTGAGTGTGTTTGGAGGGAGGGTCAGAGCCCATGGCAGCTCTTCTGGTCATACTTTATCTTAGCTGCTGCTTCAAGTATCCCCTCTAGCCATCACCCTGTGATAGCCAACCAACACACAATGGTCTCTCATCCTGCAAATATTTTCTTAAAGCAGGCAGGGTTTCTCCAATTTCTTAGGCACAAGGACCAACAGAAGACTGTATTAGGGAAATACAGTTATAATACTTCAGAGCCTATACACAGTGACCGATTAAATGCACCCTGGGCCCTCCAATGCACAGGTACACTGGCGCGGGACTGCTGGGCTACACACGACCCCGCCCCCTGTACCCATGACCCTGGCGGGGGGGGGGGGGGGCCTCTCCAATAAGACTCAACACACAGGCGTATTTTGTTGGATGGTGGTCGACCACAGCTATTTATCATTTGTTTATTTTGTCTTAAAACCGGGCAAATTGCCAACTTCCACTGACACGTAAGCGCCTCCAGGCGAACATTTTCCAACGGGTATGCCGGCCGCCGAACACTGACGGGCATGACCACCGGATCCACCAGATACCACACCTCCAGCTGTGACTTAGTATAACTTTTCACTAAAACAAAAGGAAACAACATCAATACAAGGAACCCCAAAACTTGAACCACACCTGCAATAAGGGCGGGAGGGAGGGCTGCTTGTACTCCTGGCTGCTGGTAAAGAGGGCTGCTCCCGGAAGCCCCGCCCCCCCTTATACATCACGCCCGCATCCTATAGGCCAGCAGCACGTCCCGGAGGCGGTGCCGTGCTGCACCATGTGACCCCCTGTGCACCAATGAATGAACTAACACTCTTCTCCACGGCATCACTGAGGCCCCCCCGTGAGTCTCCATTAACCCCTGCCGCTCCACTAAACGCCCCGCAGTCCCTGCCACCTTCCTTAGGCAGCTCTGTGCCCTAAAGACTCTAAAGTGATGAGCTTGCTCGTAACAGTGCGTCCTGTGTGCATTCTCTATATAGTAAATGGCCCCCAGTGTAGTCCCCTTTAGTAGATGGTGCCCAGTGTAGTCCCTCCTTTAATATATGGCCCCCCAGTCAGTAGATTGCCCCCAGTGTAGTCCTCCCATCAGTATATGGCCCCATTGTATTCCATTATTTAGTAGATGGTCCCCTGTGTAATTCCCCTTCGGTCCATGGCCACCAGTGTCATTCCCCTTTGGTAGATGTGGCCGATTATCGTTCCGTGTAATAAACACAACGATCAGCTGATGATCGTTGTCATCGTCTGATCGTTGATATAGGTTTTGACCTATAATTGTCGGGCGCTGACCGCGCATCGCTACGTGTAATAGCGGTGCACGGCCGGCGGCTGACGATATACATTACCTATCCAGGGTGCAGGGCTCCTCTTCTGCTTCTCCCCGAGTCCCGCACGCTCCAGCTCCAGAGCAGCCTGTCTGAGCTGACAGGCCGCGCAGCCAATTACTGGGACCCCTGTGGCCAATCATTGGCTGAGCAGCAGAAGAGTAGCCATGCACCCTGCATAGGTAATGTATACTAGTTAAGCAAGGGCTGCAAGGACATCGGGAACGATGTCCCTGCAGCCCTTGTTTAACGATAATCGGGCCGTGTAATAGGCCCTGTAAACGAGCGCCGATCTAGCAGATTCACAGCTATTCGGCCCATGTAATACCACCCATCGGCCCATGTAATACCACCCTAAGAGTTGTGCCTTACACCAGCACAACCTACTTAGGAGAGAGTTCTATGTGCTTTCACACAGTATACAGCCTTACCCAGTGTAACACCACACACACACAGTATACAGCCTGACCCAGTGTAACACCACACACACACAGTATACAGCCTGACCCAGTGTAACACCACACACAGTATACAGCCTGACCCAGTGTAACACCACACACACACACACAGTATACAGCCTGACCCAGTGTAACAGACACCACACACACACACACAGTATACAGCCTGACCCAGTGTAACAGACACCACACACACACACACAGTATACAGCCTGACCCAGTGTAACAGACACCACACACACACACACACACACACTTACTTATTACAAAGAAACTCCTGGTTGTCAGCAGACAGCAGCCTCTTCCCTCCCTCCTCCATCTTCCTCCTGGTCCTGGCACTGGGTTCTTCTGTCCCTCCCCCCATGCAGGCTCACTGCAGTTTTGCTTCTACCTTCATCCAGGTGGGCACCGGGTTCTTCCTCCACTCCTCCCCCGACAGCAGAGGACAGCAGATAGGGGAGGAAACAGGGCCCCAGACTGCTGGCTGCAATGAGGCACAGACTCTGTCAGCTCTGCCTCACCAGCTTCCTCTGACCGCTGCGATGCGTCCCGCCCACCTGGAGCAGCGTACAGCCACAGCTCACGCAGGACAGGGGGGGGGGGGACTCCAGGGAGAGCGCGCCACAGCAGCACATCACTCAGGGGCCCACTGGGCCCCGAAAGTGATGTGCTGCTGTGTAACCTCATACAAAGTAATAATGTGGGAGGCATGGGCCCCCCGGAGCCTCGGGCCCCGGGCGGCCGCCCATACCGCCTATATTATAATCCGCCACTGGCAGTTACTCCCCCCCAGCATCCCCCATGTGTGCAGTCAGCCCTCATCATCCCCCATGTGTGCAGTCAGCCCTCATCATCCCCCATGTGTGCAGTCAGCCCTCATCATCCCCCATGTGTGCAGTCAGCCCTCATCATCCCCCATGCCCCCCCCCCCCCCGAGTATAGGATGACGGAAAGCTGGATGACCTCTATCATTCTGATTACAGGATCCTGGGAAAGCTGGGTGACCTCTATCATTCTGATTACAGGATCCTGGGAAAGCTGGGTGACCTCTATCATTCTGATTACAGGATCCTGGAAAAGCTGGGTGACCTCTATCATTCTGATTACAGGATCCTGGGAAAGCTGGGTGACCCTGATCATACTAAGTATAGGACCCTGGGCTAGCTGGATGACCCCATTATACTGCCTACAAGATGGTGGGAAAGCTGGGTGATCTCCCCACCCTTCCCCAATGTAACCTTCAGGGCCTAGTGAACAGTATACAGAGAGGGACACACACACACACTACTGTTCAGGGCCTGGTGCCCATAAAGTACCCCCACCCCCCTGCACATATGGGCTCCAGGCCCTGAACAGCACAGGGGCACACTAGGGCATAGACAATACATGAAGAGGGAAGGGTGGGGGGGATACTGTATACTCTTCAGGAACTTAAAAGATAACACCCCATACACACACACGAGGCTACGCCCCATAACTTTGGCTCCGCCCCTCCACCCGCAGAGGGGGGGGGGCTTTCCCTTACCTACAACATGCAGGGCAGTCCTCCTCCAGGCCCAGGCAGGTGCAGGAAGGGGGCGGTCTGTCCTCTCTTCCTCTGGCAGTAGGCGGCCCTCACAGCTCCTTGCTTCATTGGAGGAGCAAAGAAGCTGCATTAGTGCTTGCCCCACTGCTAAAGTGAAGAGTTGACTGAGGTGAGCTCTCCTCCCCCCCATCCCCTCGCGCGTCATTGGCCCCGCCCTCTGCGACCGTGGCCCCGCCCACTTTCAGACGCGATTAGAATTTTTTTTTTTTTTTTACTGCTCTTATGTTCGGTTTATGGCGCCCCCTAACTTCTAGCGCCCCGTGCCGCCGCCCGGCTGGCACGGTGCTAGAAACGGCCCTGATGGAGGTAAATGCCACCCAATCACAGGCCAGCATTCACTACTGAAGCACTATAAACTGCACTGTGATTGGTTGCTATAGGCAGCCAACCACAGACCAGCATTCACTACTGGAGCACTATAAACTGCACTGTGATTGGTTGCTACAGGCAGCCAATCACAGGGCAGCTTTCACTGCTGGAGCACTATAAGCTGCACTGTGATTGGTTTCTAGGCAGTTGTTAGCAACACAAAAAGCCGCGTCGACGTAGAACAGCTGGAAACTAATAGTTGGAAACAAGCTATCATGGAGCCTGAGAGCCAGACTATGGTATGTATACATTTTACCATTAGTAACGACCCATTGTCACTGGGGTCCTGTATCCTGCAGGGGGCGGTAGTCATCATGGTAAAAGTGCTGATATTTGTTTTGGATGTTTCCTACACTGACTGTGATGCGGCTGAGGACACAACTGCTCTGCTGTCATGATGAGAGAACTGGCTGCAGCTTCGCTCTATTAGGGGTCTCTGTAATGACGCCATTCATGTAAGCGGGATGCAGCGGTGCTGAATCAGGTCGGCTCTCCTGCCTCTCCTGCTGGGGTTACACACACCACTAATTTTCTGTGCAGAAACTCTCACATGACTTAGAGATAATATTCCTTGTCCCCACATAATCCCTTTATAATGTGACACTATATTATTATATTGATGTATTTTCTTTCTGATTCATATAAAGGTGGTTGGTGAGGACCCTACTAACCGCTGTCATGTTGTGGAGTGAGAAATAAGAGGTGTCTGGATGCAAGCACAGGACGCAGAACACACAGGTAAGGGAGATCTCCTTTATTTGCTGCATGGATGTCCTGTGTGCAGTGAGAGCCGTTTCCCATTGATCTCAATTAGTTTCAATGGGTGTTGGTTTTCATGGTCAACAGACAAATAATATGGACACTGAGTAGCCTAAACTATATCAGTTCAGTAGTGTAGCGCTATAGTTAGAGATGAGCGAATCTACAGTAGGAACGAAGCCAATCGCTTCATTCCTATCAGGATTCAGCTCATCAGGCTGCGGGCTTTGGAGTCTGCTCCGCTCTGTGCTGCTCCTCCCCGGGTGCTGGGAAAAGATGGATCCAGTCCTGGGAAACTGGGAGAAGTTTCCTAGGACTGGATCCATCTTTTCCCAGCACCTGGGGAGGAGCGGCACAGAGCGGAGCAGACTTCAAGGTCTGCAGCTTCATGAGCAGAATCCTGATAGGAATGAAGCAATTAGCTTCCTTCCTGCTGTAGATTTGCCCATCTCTACCTCTAGCCATTTGGAAGTCATGTGAGCATAATTAACAAATCACAACAAAACTTAATAGCCCTTTTACACAGGCTGATATTGTCTGGAGTGTCGCTAGAAACACTCCTGCAGCGATAATCGACCTGTGTAAAAAGTGACAGCAATCAGCCGAAGACCGATCAATTGCCTGGTTATCAGCTGATCGTCTGTTAAGGACCTGCTTTAGGGTAGCTTTACACCTACTGGATTTGCAGAGGATTTCACGCTGCGAGTTTGCAGCGAAATCCACTGTGAATCCAGGTACAGTGAAGTTGAGGGTGTCACATACCTGCAGCTGAATTTTAATTCTGCTGCTAGTATGTGATCTGGTCCTTTAATCCCCCGCATCCCGCCTCTAGCAGCCCCTGGCCTGCAGCATACATTACCTGCTCAGCGTCATGGCTGCGTGTGAGGGAGCCTAACACACAGCCGCGGCTTCGAGCAGGTAATGTATGCTCCCGGCGGGGGGGTTAAAGGGGCCGCATTCCGTATCCGCAGTGGAATAAAAATTGGAGACAACCGTCTGCAGCTTCGGCTCGACTTTCCCTTTCCTTTGAGTGGCCCCTCAATGTTATGGAAACGGGCGGAGGACATTGTCTCTATTAGAAAGGGCTCCCCTGTGATGCTGAGACACTTTGGACTCCACCACTACTAGAAGGCCTAGCGGGATGGTGATTTCCTGAACCTAGACCCGGAGTGGACTCTGTGCCTTACCACCCCATGGGCTAACTGTATTTTCCCAGTAAGCTTTGGTGATACATGTGTTAACAATGTTGTTAACTTATTGGCCAATGTAAATGTGCTATTTAAACATAAAGACAATTACAAAGTCTTACATTCAACTATATACCTTTCATAGAGCTAAAATACATCACAGAGGTTTATCCCCAATAGTTCTATTTTGCAGTGCACATGTACTCTTGCATTGAACTAGCTTCATTTTATAGAGATAAATTACATCACAGCTGTGTATCCCAATAGTTCAGGGTACATTCTGAGTGGTACAGCTTAGGCTGGGATAACGGATATGTTTTATGAAGAATAACTGATGAAAAACGGATGTCATTTTGTGCAATACGTTTGGATCTGTTTTTACATTGACTTCCATTATAACAAAAAAAAAAAAGTCCCAGGTGCAGCAAGGTGAGGAGGATGTGTTGCGCCTGAATTATTAAGGTTTACACCTGGGGACTTATTTAAGACTTTCCTTTTAAATGACCTCCTCTGTGTATGAAGCATATCCGAATCCATAATGGCAGTTTTTTTATCGTACAATTTTACTTGCTTGTATGCCATAAGGTTTGGTGAATAAACATATATGTGAGGGAGGGTGCTGCCATCTTTCTTTACTCTTTAATTATACCTGTACGCTGTATTATTTTACCTGTAAGCTGGGACATGTAAGCATAACCAAACTACTAATTCAGACACTGTGTTTCCATGTTCCAAGCTTTATATGGATATTTTTCCCTATGATAAGCCATCAATTTCGCGTTATTAGTGGTCCCAATTCTCACCATGAGGCGGTATACTTAAGGCTGTAGTTTCAGTAGTGGCTGTGCCTGATATTGTAGCTCAGTCCCATTGACCTGAACTGTAATACCAGGCACAGTGGCTACTAAAACTTTAGAGCTGATCTGTGGTCCATGCTAAGGATATTCTAGTCCTGGAATAACCATTTAATTACCATATCACAATTGTACCCTGATTCCCGCTCGCGGGCCCAAATGTAAGGGTTGTGGAAGGTTACTTCCAAGTGTACTAGTGCCCACGACATTGATCCATGTCCCCATTAGGGCTCACAATGAAATGAAACATGCCATTACAGTAATTTGTGGAACACATACCGTCATGGCCAAAAGTTTTGAGAATCACACAAATATTATATTTTCACATGATCTGCTGCCCTCTGGTTTTTATGTGTATTGTCAGATGTTTTTATCACATACAGAAATATAATTGCAATCATATATGAGTAACAAAAGCTTATATTGACAGTTAGAATGAGTTAATGCAGCAAGTCAATATTTGCAGTGTTTACCCTTCTTCTTCAGGATCTCTGCAATTCTCCCTGGCATGCTCTCAATCAACTTCTGGACCAAATCCTGACTGATAGCAGTAAATTCTTGCACAATCAATGCTTGCATTTTGTCAGAATTTGTTGGTTTTTGTTTGTCCACCTGTCTCTTGATGATTGACCACAAGTTCTCAATGGGATTAAGATCTGGGGAGTTTCCAGGCCATGGACCGAAAATCTCTATGTTTTGTTCCCTGAGCCATTTAGTTATCACCTTTTGCTTTATGGCAAGGTGCTCCATCATGCTGGAAAAGGCATTGTTGATTGCCAAACTGCTCTTGGACAATTGGGAGAAGTTGCTCTTGGAGGACATTCTGGTACCATTCTTCATTCATGGCTGTGTTTTTAGGCAAGACTGTGAGAGAGCTGATTCCCTTTGCTGAGAAGCAACCCCACACATGAATGGTTTCAGGATGCTTTACAGTTGGAATGAGACAAGACTGGTGGTAGCGCTCACCTCGTCTTCTACGAATAAGCTGTTTGTCAGATGTCCTAAAACAATAGAAAAGGGGATTCATTAGAGAAAATGACTTTACCCCAGTCCTCAGCAGTCCACTCCCTGTACCTTTTGCAGATATCAGTCTGTCCTGATGTTTTTTTTTTCTGAGAGAAGTGGCTTCTTTGCTGCCCTCCTTGAGACCTGGCCTTGCTCCAAGAGTCTCCGCCTCACCGTGCGTGCAGAGATGCACTCACTCACCTGCCTACTGCCATTCCGAGCAAGCTTTGCGCTGCTGGTAGCCCGATCCGGCAGCTGAAACAATTTTTAAGAGACGGTCCTGGCGCTTGCTGGTCTTTCTTGGGAGCCTTGGAGAGCCTTTTTTAGCACAATGTAACCTCTCTCCTTGAAGTTCTTGATGATGCAATAGATTGTTTGACTGAGGTGCAATCTTTTCTAGCTGCCATACTCTTGCTTGTTAGGCCATTTTTGTGCAGCGCAATGATGACTGCATGTGTTTCTTTAGAGATAACCATGATTAACAGAAGAGAAACAATGATGCCAAGTCACCAGCCTCCTTTTAAAGTGTCTAGTGGTGTCATTCTTACTTAATCATGACAGATTGATCTCCAGCCCTGTACTCATCAACCACCAACACCTGTGTTAATGGAGCAATCACTGAAACGATATTAAGCTGGTCCTTTTAAGGCAGGGCTGCAATGATGTTGAAATGTGTTTTGGGGGGATAAAGTTCATTTTCTAGGCAATATTGCTTTGTCAAGTAATTGCTGTTAAGCTGATTATTCTTTATAACATTCTGGAGTCAATGCAAATTGCCATTTTTAAAACTAAAGCAGTAGACTGTAAAAATTAATATTTGTATTATTCTCAAAACTTTTGCCCTGACTGTCCTGTAGGAGACTTATGGCACCAAATCTTTCCCAGTATTAAGAAATTTTTACAGCAAATAACTCGTATTTGAAAGCATCAGAATACAATTATCTTTATTATCTGAAGGTGGATGAGAGAATTATAGTTTTGTTATATGGCGCCATCTACCTGTAAGTTTTCACTAATGCAGGTTGTTTTATTTTTAATTAGTAAAACCATTTATCATCTGTATTTGTATATATAATCCATCAGAAAAATATAATTACCCCATGACTTGTCATGTTCAGTCTCAACAGTAATGCTATAGTTCCTGTCTCGCATATTCCCGTCCTGTTCATTACAGCTGCACGTGCACCAGTAGTCTGGGGGATGGCCTTTGCAGCCTCGATCACTGGCGTCCGCTGCCCCTACCTAGATCTCTAGCAAGCAGT
>NW_027209411.1:0-24309 GCF_027789765.1 Dendropsophus ebraccatus | reverse complement strand
AAACCTACACAATCACAGAGAACATTCAAACTCTTTGCAGATGTTGCCCTTAGTGGGATTTGAACCCAGGACCACAGCGCTGCAAGGCTAGTGTGCTAACCACTGAGCCACCGTGCTGCCTCTACAGAAATGTCATTTGAATGGGGGAATGTGTGAAAAAAAATGGGGTTGCTATGCCATGAGAAGCAACAGCCGACCAAGCGCCAAAGGAAATGAAGTGTTGCGTCTGCTGAAGAGGTGGCAGATAGCATTGCATGTTGCCATAGTTGCAAACTTTATCGGGCATGACGCGGTAAGCCCCGCCCCCCGGCTCCGACGCTATGCCATGCAGTGCATGTTGCCAGCTGTACCGGGCTTATGCCGGTAAGCCCCGCCCCCATCGCGGTAAGCCCCGCCTCCGGCTCCGACGCCATGCCATGCAGTGCATGTTGCCAGCTGTACCGGGCTTATGCCGGTAAGCCCCGCCTCCGGCTCCGACGCCATGCCATGCAGTGCATGTTGCCAGCTGTACCGGGCTTATGCCGGTAAGCCCCGCCCCCATCGCGGTAAGCCCCGCCTCCGGCTCCGACGCTACGCCATGCAGTGCATGTTGCCAGCTGTACCGGGCTTATGCCGGTAAGCCCCGTCCCCATCGCGGTAAGCCCCGCCTCCGGCTCCGACGCTATGCCATGCAGTGCATGTTGCCAGCTGTACCGGGCTTATGCCGGTAAGCCCCGCCCCCATCGCGGTAAGCCCCGCCTGCGGCTCCGACGCTATGCCATGCAGTGCATGTTGCCAGCTGTACCGGGCTTATGCCGGTAAGCCCCGCCCCCATCGCGGTAAGCCCCGCCTCCGGCTCCGACGCTATGCCATGCAGTGCATGTTTCGAGCTGTACCGGGCTTATGCCGGTAAGCCCCGCCCCCGGCTCCGACGCTATGCCACGCAGTGCATGTTGCCAGCTGTACCGGGCTTATGCCGGTAAGCCCCGCCCCCATCGCGGTTAGACCCGCCTCCGGCTCCGACGCCATGCCATGCAGTGCATGTTGCCAGCTGTACCATGCTTATGCCGGTAAGCCCCGCCCCCATCGCGGTAAGCCCCGCCTCCGGGTCCTACGCCATGCCATGCAGTGCATGTTGCCAGCTGTACCGGGCTTATGCCGGTAAGCCCCGCCCCCATCGCGGTAAGCCCCGCCTCCGGCTCCGACGCCATGCCATGCAGTGCATGTTGCCAGCTGTACCGGGCTTATGCCGGTAAGCCCCGCCCCCATCGCGGTAAGCCCCGCCTCCGGCTCCGACGCTACGCCATGCAGTGCATGTTGCCAGCTGTACCGAGCTTATGCCTGTAAGCCCCGCCCCCATCGCGGTAAGCCCCGCCTCCGGCTCCGACGCTATGCCATGCAGTGCATGTTTCCAGCTGTACCGGGCTTATGCCGGTAAACCCCGCCCCCGGCTCCGACGCTATGCCATGCAGTGCATGTTGCCAGCTGTACCGGGCTTATGCCGGTAAGCCCCGCCCCCATCGCGGTAAGCCCCGCCTCCGGCTCCGACGCCATGCCATGCAGTGCATGTTGCCAGCTGTACCGGGCTTATGCCGGTAAGCCCCGCCCCCATCGCGGTAAGCCCCGCCTCCGGGTCCTACGCCATGCCATGCAGTGCATGTTGCCAGCTGTACCGTGCTTATGCCGGGAAGCCCCGCCCCCATCGCGGTAAGCCCCGCCTCCGGCTCCGACGCCATGCCATGCAGTGCATGTTGCCAGCTGTACCGGGCTTATGCCGGTAAGCCCCGCCCCCATCGCGGTAAGCCCCGCCTCCGGCTCACACGCTACGCCATGCAGTGCATGCTGCCAGCTGTACCGAGCTTATGCCTGTAAGCCCCGCCCCCATCGCGGTAAGCCCCGCCTCCGGCTCCGACGCTATGCCATGCAGTGCATGTTGCCAGCTGTACCGGGCTTATGCCGGTAAGCCCCGCCCCCATCGCGGTAAGCCCCGCCCCGGATCCGACGCTATGCCATGCACTTTATGTTGCCAACTGTATCGGCTTAAGCCGGTAAGCCCCGCACCCATTGCGGGGGCTTGTTTAAAAATACAAATGGCAGTGCAATGCCATGAGAAATAACAGCGGCCCCAGCGCCAAAAGAAAAAAAGTGTTGCGTCTGCTGAAGGAGTGGCAGTAAGCATTGCATGTTGCCAACAGTACCGGGCTTAAGCCGGAGTACCCAGACGAAACCTACACAATCACAGAGAACATTCAAACTCTTTGCAGATGTTGCCCTTAGTTGGATTTGAACCCAGGACCACAGCGCTGCAAGGCTAGTGTGCTAACCACTGAGCCACTGTGCTGCCTCTACAGAAATGTCATTTGAATGGGGGAATGTGTAAAAAAAATGGGGTTGCTATGCCATGAGAAGCAACAGCCGACCAAGCGCCAAAGGAAATGAAGTGTTGCGTCTCCTGAAGAGGTGGCAGATAGCTTTGCATGTTGCCATAGTTGCAAACTTTATCGGGCATGACGCGGTAAGCCCCGCCCCCCGGCTCCGACGCTATGCCATGCAGTGCATGTTGCCAGCTGTACCGGGCTTATGCCGGTAAGCCCCGCCCCCATCGCGGTAAGCCCCGCCTCCGGCTCCGACGCCATGCCATGCAGTGCATGTTGCCAGCTGTACCGGGCTTATGCCGGTAAGCCCCGCCCCCATCGCGGTAAGCCCCGCCTCCGGCTCCGACGCTACGCCATGCAGTGCATGTTGCCAGCTGTACCGGGCTTATGCCGGTAAGCCCCGCCCCCATCGCGGTAAGCCCCGCCTCCGGCTCCGACGCTATGCCATGCAGTGCATGTTGCCAGCTGTACCGGGCTTATGCCGGTAAGCCCCGCCCCCATCGCGGTAAGCCCCGCCTCCGGCTCCGACGCTATGCCATGCAGTGCATGTTTCCAGCTGTACCGGGCTTATGCCGGTAAGCCCCGCCCCCTTCTCCGACGCTATGCCACGCAGTGCATGTTGCCAGCTGTACCGGGCTTATGCCGGTAAGCCCCGCCCCCATCGCGGTAAGCCCCGCCTCCGGCTCCGACGCTATGCCATGCAGAGCATGTTGCCAGCTGTACCAAGCTTATGCCTGTAAGCCCCGCCCCCATCGCGGTAAGCCCCGCCTCCGGCTCCGACGCTATGCCATGCAGTGCATGTTGCCAGCTGTACCGGGCTTATGCCGGTAAGCCCCGCCCCCATCGCGGTAAGCCCCGCCCCGGCTCCGACGCTATGCCATGCACTTTATGTTGCCAACTGTATCGGCTTAAGCCGGTAAGCCCCGCACCCATTGCGGGGGCTTGTTTAAAAATACAAATGGCAGTGCAATGCCATGAGAAATAACAGCGGCCCCAGCGCGAAAAGAAAAAAAGTGTTGCGTCTGCTGAAGGGGTGGCAGTAAGCATTGCATGTTGCCAACAGTACCGGGCTTAAGCCGGTAGGCCCCGCCCCCTGCGCCAACTAAATGCTATGCAATCCAATATATATATACATATTTTGTTTGTTTTTGGAAGGAAACCGGAGTACCCAGACGAAACCTACACAAACACAGAGAACATTCAAACTCTTCGCAGATGTTGCCCTTAGTGGGATTTGAACCCAGGACCACAGCGCTGCAAGGTTAGTGTGCTAACCACTGAGCCACCGTGCTGCCTCTACAGAAATGTCATTTGAATGGGGGAATGTGTAAAAAAAATGGGGTTGCTATGCCATGAGAAGCAACAGCCGACCAAGCGCCAAAGGAAATGAAGTGTTGCGTCTGCTGAAGAGGTGGCAGATAGCATTGCATGTTGCCATAGTTGCAAACTTTATCGGGCATGACGCGGTAAGCCCCGCCCCCCCCGGCTCCGACGCTATGCCATGCAGTGCATGTTGCCAGCTGTACCGGGCTTATGCCGGTAAGCCCCGCCCCCATCGCGGTAAGCCCCGCCTTCGGCTCCGACGCTACGCCATGCAGTGCATGTTGCCAGCTGTACCGGGCTTATGCCGGTAAGCCCCGCCCCCATCGCGGTAAGCCCCGCCTCCGGCTCCGACGCGATGCCATGCAGTGCATGTTGCCAGCTGTACCGGGCTTATGCCGGTAAGCCCCGTCCCCATCGCGGTCCGCCCCGCCTCCGGCTCCGACGCCATGCCGGTAAGCCCCGTCCCCATCGCGGTAAGCCCCGCCTTCGGCTCCGCCGCTATGCCATGCAGTGCATGTTGCCAGCTGTACCGGGCTTATGCCGGTAAGCCCCGCCCCCATCGCGGTAAGCCCCGCCTCCGGCTCCGACGCTATGCCATGCAGTGCATGTTTCCAGCTGTACCGGGCTTATGCCGGTAAGCCCCGCCCCCGGCTCCGACGCTATGCCACGCAGTGCATGTTGCCAGCTGTACCGGGCTTATGCCGGTAAGCCCCGCCCCCATCGCGGTTAGCCCCGCCTCCGGCTCCGACGCTATGCCATGCAGGGCATGTTGCCAGCTGTACCGAGCTTATGCCTGTAAGCCCCGCCCCCATCGCGGTAAGCCCCGCCTCCGGCTCCGACGCTATGCCATGCAGTGCATGTTGCCAGCTGTACCGGGCTTATGCCGGTAAGCCCCGCCCCCATCGCGGTAAGCCCCGCCTCCGGCTCCGACGCTACGCCATGCAGTGCATGTTGCCAGCTGTACCGAGCTTATGCCTGTAAGCCCCGCCCCCATCGCGGTAAGCCCCGCCTCCGGCTCCGACGCTATGCCATGCAGTGCATGTTTCCAGCTGTACCGGGCTTATGCCGGTAAACCCCGCCCCCGGCTCCGACGCTATGCCATGCAGTGCATGTTGCCAGCTGTACCGGGCTTATGCCGGTAAGCCCCGCCCCCATCGCGGTAAGCCCCGCCTCCGGCTCCGACGCCATGCCATGCAGTGCATGTTGCCAGCTGTACCGGGCTTATGCCGGTAAGCCCCGCCCCCATCGCGGTAAGCCCCGCCTCCGGGTCCTACGCCATGCCATGCAGTGCATGTTGCCAGCTGTACCGTGCTTATGCCGGGAAGCCCCGCCCCCATCGCGGTAAGCCCCGCCTCCGGCTCCGACGCCATGCAGTGCATGTTGCCAGCTGTACCGGGCTTATGCCGGTAAGCCCCGCCCCCATCGCGGAAAGCCCCGCCTCCGGCTCACACGCTACGCCATGCAGTGCATGCTGCCAGCTGTACCGAGCTTATGCCTGTAAGCCCCGCCCCCATCGCGGTAAGCCCCGCCTCCGGCTCCGACGCTATGCCATGCAGTGCATGTTGCCAGCTGTACCGGGCTTATGCCGGTAAGCTCCGCCCCCATCGCGGTAAGCCCCGCCCTGGATCCGACGCTATGCCATGCACTTTATGTTGCCAACTGTATCGGCTTAAGCCGGTAAGCCCCGCACCCATTGCGGGGGCTTGTTTAAAAATACAAATGGCAGTGCAATGCCATGAGAAATAACAGCGGCCCCAGCGCCAAAAGAAAAAAAGTGTTGCGTCTGCTGAAGGAGTGGCAGTAAGCATTGCATGTTGCCAACAGTACCGGGCTTAAGCCGGAGTACCCAGACGAAACCTACACAATCACAGAGAACATTCAAACTCTTTGCAGATGTTGCCCTTAGTTGGATTTGAACCCAGGACCACAGCGCTGCAAGGCTAGTGTGCTAACCACTGAGCCACTGTGCTGCCTCTACAGAAATGTCATTTGAATGGGGGAATGTGTAAAAAAAATGGGGTTGCTATGCCATGAGAAGCAACAGCCGACCAAGCGCCAAAGGAAATGAAGTGTTGCGTCTCCTGAAGAGGTGGCAGATAGCTTTGCATGTTGCCATAGTTGCAAACTTTATCGGGCATGACGCGGTAAGCCCCGCCCCCCGGCTCCGACGCTATGCCATGCAGTGCATGTTGCCAGCTGTACCGGGCTTATGCCGGTAAGCCCCGCCCCCATCGCGGTCAGCCCCGCCGCCGGCTCCGACGCCATGCCATGCAGTGCATGTTGCCAGCTGTACCGGGCTTATGCCGGTAAGCCCCGCCCCCATCGCGGTAAGCCCCGCCTCCGGCTCCGACGCTACGCCATGCAGTGCATGTTGCCAGCTGTACCGGGCTTATGCCGGTAAGCCCCGCCCCCATCGCGGTAAGCCCCGCCTTCGGCTCCGACGCTATGCCATGCAGTGCATGTTGCCAGCTGTACCGGGCTTATGCCGGTAAGCCCCGCCCCCATCGCGGTAAGCCCCGCCTCCGGCTCCGACGCTATGCCACGCAGTGCATGTTTCCAGCTGTACCGGGCTTATGCCGGTAAGCCCCGCCCCCTTCTCCGACGCTATGCCACGCAGTGCATGTTGCCAGCTGTACCGGGCTTATGCCGGTAAGCCCCGCCCCCATCGCGGTAAGCCCCGCCTCCGGCTCCGACGCTATGCCATGCAGAGCATGTTGCCAGCTGTACCAAGCTTATGCCTGTAAGCCCCGCCCCCATCGCGGTAAGCCCCGCCTCCGGCTCCGACGCTATGCCATGCAGTGCATGTTGCCAGCTGTACCGGGCTTATGCCGGTAAGCCCCGCCCCCATCGCGGTAAGCCCCGCCCCGGCTCCGACGCTATGCCATGCACTTTATGTTGCCAACTGTATCGGCTTAAGCCGGTAAGCCCCGCACCCATTGCGGGGGCTTGTTTAAAAATACAAATGGCAGTGCAATGCCATGAGAAATAACAGCGGCCCCAGCGCGAAAAGAAAAAAAGTGTTGCGTCTGCTGAAGGGGTGGCAGTAAGCATTGCATGTTGCCAACAGTACCGGGCTTAAGCCGGTAGGCCCCGCCCCCTGCGCCAACTAAATGCTATGCAATCCAATATATATATACATATTTTGTTTGTTTTTGGAAGGAAACCGGAGTACCCAGACGAAACCTACACAAACACAGAGAACATTCAAACTCTTCGCAGATGTTGCCCTTAGTGGGATTTGAACCCAGGACCACAGCGCTGCAAGGTTAGTGTGCTAACCACTGAGCCACCGTGCTGCCTCTACAGAAATGTCATTTGAATGGGGGAATGTGTAAAAAAAATGGGGTTGCTATGCCATGAGAAGCAACAGCCGACCAAGCGCCAAAGGAAATGAAGTGTTGCGTCTGCTGAAGAGGTGGCAGATAGCATTGCATGTTGCCATAGTTGCAAACTTTATCGGGCATGACGCGGTAAGCCCCGCCCCCCCCGGCTCCGACGCTATGCCATGCAGTGCATGTTGCCAGCTGTACCGGGCTTATGCCGGTAAGCCCCGCCCCCATCGCGGTAAGCCCCGCCTTCGGCTCCGACGCTACGCCATGCAGTGCATGTTGCCAGCTGTACCGGGCTTATGCCGGTAAGCCCCGCCCCCATCGCGGTAAGCCCCGCCTCCGGCTCCGACGCCATGCCATGCAGTGCATGTTGCCAGCTGTACCGGGCTTATGCCGGTAAGCCCCGTCCCCATCGCGGTAAGCCCCGCCTCCGGCTCCGACGCCATGCCGGTAAGCCCCGTCCCCATCGCGGTAAGCCCCGCCTTCGGCTCCGCCGCTATGCCATGCAGTGCATGTTGCCAGCTGTACCGGGCTTATGCCGGTAAGCCCCGCCCCCATCGCGGTAAGCCCCGCCTCCGGCTCCGACGCTATGCCATGCAGTGCATGTTTCGAGCTGTACCGGGCTGATGCCGGTAAGCCCCGCCCCCGGCTCCGACGCTATGCCACGCAGTGCATGTTGCCAGCTGTACCGGGCTTATGCCGGTAAGCCCCGCCCCCATCGCGGTTAGACCCGCCTCCGGCTCCGACGCCATGCCATGCAGTGCATGTTGCCAGCTGTACCATGCTTATGCCGGTAAGCCCCGCCCCCATCGCGGTAAGCCCCGCCTCCGGGTCCTACGCCATGCCATGCAGTGCATGTTGCCAGCTGTACCGGGCTTATGCCGGTAAGCCCCGCCCCCATCGCGGTAAGCCCCGCCTCCGGCTCCGACGCCATGCCATGCAGTGCATGTTGCCAGCTGTACCGGCCTTATGCCGGTAAGCCCCGCCCCCATCGCGGTAAGCCCCGCCTCCGGCTCCGACGCTACGCCATGCAGTGCATGTTGCCAGCTGTACCGAGCTTATGCCTGTAAGCCCCGCCCCCATCGCGGTAAGCCCCGCCTCCGGCTCCGACGCTATGCCATGCAGTGCATGTTGCCAGCTGTACCGGGCTTATGCCGGTAAGCCCCGCCCCCATCGCGGTAAGCCCCGCCTACGGCTCCGACGCTACGCCATGCAGTGCATGTTGCCAGCTGTACCGGGCTTATGCCGGTAAGCCCCGCCCCCATCGCGGTAAGCCCCGCCTTCGGCTCCGACGCTATGCCATGCAGTGCATGTTGCCAGCTGTACCGGGCTTATGCCGGTAAGCCCCGCCCCCATCGCGGTAAGCCCCGCCTCCGGCTCCGACGCTATGCCATGCAGTGCATGTTTCCAGCTGTACCGGGCTTATGCCGGTAAGCCCCGCCCCCTTCTCCGACGCTATGCCACGCAGTGCATGTTGCCAGCTGTACCGGGCTTATGCCGGTAAGCCCCGCCCCCATCGCGGTAAGCCCCGCCTCCGGCTCCGACGCTATGCCATGCAGAGCATGTTGCCAGCTGTACCAAGCTTATGCCTGTAAGCCCCGCCCCCATCGCGGTAAGCCCCGCCTCCGGCTCCGACGCTATGCCATGCAGTGCATGTTGCCAGCTGTACCGGGCTTATGCCGGTAAGCCCCGCCCCCATCGCGGTAAGCCCCGCCCCGGCTCCGACGCTATGCCATGCACTTTATGTTGCCAACTGTATCGGCTTAAGCCGGTAAGCCCCGCACCCATTGCGGGGGCTTGTTTAAAAATACAAATGGCAGTGCAATGCCATGAGAAATAACAGCGGCCCCAGCGCGAAAAGAAAAAAAGTGTTGCGTCTGCTGAAGGGGTGGCAGTAAGCATTGCATGTTGCCAACAGTACCGGGCTTAAGCCGGTAGGCCCCGCCCCCTGCGCCAACTAAATGCTATGCAATCCAATATATATATACATATTTTGTTTGTTTTTGGAAGGAAACCGGAGTACCCAGACGAAACCTACACAAACACAGAGAACATTCAAACTCTTCGCAGATGTTGCCCTTAGTGGGATTTGAACCCAGGACCACAGCGCTGCAAGGTTAGTGTGCTAACCACTGAGCCACCGTGCTGCCTCTACAGAAATGTCATTTGAATGGGGGAATGTGTAAAAAAAATGGGGTTGCTATGCCATGAGAAGCAACAGCCGACCAAGCGCCAAAGGAAATGAAGTGTTGCGTCTGCTGAAGAGGTGGCAGATAGCATTGCATGTTGCCATAGTTGCAAACTTTATCGGGCATGACGCGGTAAGCCCCGCCCCCCCCGGCTCCGACGCCATGCCATGCACTGCATGTTGCCAGCTGTACCGGGCTTATGCCGGTAAGCCCCGCCCCCATAGCGGTAAGCCCCGCCTTCGGCTCCGACGCTATGCCATGCAGTGCATGTTGCCAGCTGTACCGGGCTTATGCCGGTAAGCCCCGCCCCCATCGCGGTAAGCCCCGCCTCCGGCTCCGACGCCATGCCATGCAGTGCATGTTGCCAGCTGTACCGGGCTTATGCCGGTAAGCCCCGTCCCCATCGCGGTAAGCCCCGCCTCCGGCTCCGACGCCATGCCGGTAAGCCCCGTCCCCATCGCGGTAAGCCCCGCCTTCGGCTCCGCCGCTATGCCATGCAGTGCATGTTGCCAGCTGTACCGGGCTTATGCCGGTAAGCCCCGCCCCCATCGCGGTAAGCCCCGCCTCCGGCTCCGACGCTATGCCATGCAGTGCATGTTTCCAGCTGTACCGGGCTTATGCCGGTAAGCCCCGCCCCCGGCTCCGACGCTATGCCACGCAGTGCATGTTGCCAGCTGTACCGGGCTTATGCCGGTAAGCCCCGCCCCCATCGCGGTTAGCCCCGCCTCCGGCTCCGACGCTATGCCATGCAGGGCATGTTGCCAGCTGTACCGAGCTTATGCCTGTAAGCCCCGCCCCCATCGCGGTAAGCCCCGCCTCCGGCTCCGACGCTATGCCATGCAGTGCATGTTGCCAGCTGTACCGGGCTTATGCCGGTAAGCCCCGCCCCCATCGCGGTAAGCCCCGCCCCGGCTCCGACGCTATGCCATGCACTTTATGTTGCCAACTGTATCGGCTTAAGCCGGTAAGCCCCGCACCCATTGCGGGGGCTTGTTTAAAAATACAAATGGCAGTGCAATGCCATGAGAAATAACAGCGGCCCCAGCGCGAAAAGAAAAAAAAGTGTTGCGTCTGCTGAAGGGGTGGCAGTAAGCATTGCATGTTGCCAACAGTACCGGGCTTAAGCTGGTAAGCCCCGCCCCCTGCGCCAACTAAATGCTATGCAATCCTCTGTAATCCAATATATATATACATATTTTGTTTGTTTTTGGAAGGAAACCGGAGTACCCAGACGAAACCTACACAAACACAGAGAACATTCAAACTCTTCGCAGATGTTGCCCTTAGTGGGATTTGAACCCAGGACCACAGCGCTGCAAGGTTAGTGTGCTAACCACTGAGCCACCGTGCTGCCTCTACAGAAATGTCATTTGAATGGGGGAATGTGTAAAAAAAAATGGGGTTGCTATGCCATGAGAAGCAACAGCCGACCAAGCGCCAAAGGAAATGAAGTGTTGCGTCTGCTGAAGAGGTGGCAGATAGCATTGCATGTTGCCATAGTTGCAAACTTTATCGGGCATGACGCGGTAAGCCCCGACCCCCCCCCGGCTTCGACGCTATGCCATGCAGTGCATGTTGCCAGCTGTACCGGGCTTATGCCGGTAAGCCCCGCCCCCATCGCGGTAAGCCCCGCCTTCGGCTCCGACGCTACGCCATGCAGTGCATGTTGCCAGCTGTACCGGGCTTATGCCGGTAAGCCCCGCCCCCATCGCGGTAAGCCCCGCCTCCGGCTCCGACGCCATGACATGCAGTGCATGTTGCCAGCTGTACCGGGCTTATGCCGGTAAGCCCCGCCCCCATCGCGGTAAGCCCCGCCTCCGGCTCCGACGCCATGCCATGCAGTGTATGTTGCCAGCTGTACCGGGCTTATGCCGGTAAGCCCCGCCCCCATCGCGGTAAGCCCCGCCTCCGGCTCCGACGCTACGCCATGCAGTGCATGTTGCCAGCTGTACCGAGCTTATGCCTGTAAGCCCCGCCTCCGGCTCCGACGCTATGCCATGCAGTGTATGTTGCCAGCTGTACCGGGCTTATGCCGGTAAGCCCCGCCCCCATTGCGGTAAGCCCCGCCCCGGCTCCGACGCTATGCCATGCACTTTATGTTGCCAACTGTATCGGCTTAAGCCGGTAAGCCCCGCACCCATTGCGGGGGCTTGTTTAAAAATACAAATGGCAGTGCAATGCCATGAGAAATAACAGCGGCCCCAGCGCCAAAAGAAAAAAAGTGTTGCGTCTGCTGAAGGAGTGGCAGTAAGCATTGCATGTTGCCAACAGTACCGGGCTTAAGCCGGAGTACCCAGACGAAACCTACACAATCACAGATAACATTCAAACTCTTTGCAGATGTTGCCCTTAGTGGGATTTGAACCCAGGACCACAGCGCTGCAAGGCTAGTGTGCTAACCACTGAGCCACCGTGCTGCCTCTACAGAAATGTCATTTGAATGGGGGAATGTGTAAAAAAAATGGGGTTGCTATGCCATGAGAAGCAACAGCCGACCAAGCGCCAAAGGAAATGAAGTGTTGCGTCTGCTGAAGAGGTGGCAGATAGCATTGCATGTTGCCATAGTTGCAAACTTTATCGGGCATGACGCGGTAAGCCCCGCCCCCCCGGCTCCGACGCTATGCCATGCAGTGCATGTTGCCAGCTGTACCGGGCTTATGCCGGTAAGCCCCGCCCCCATCGCGGTAAGCCCCGCCTCCGGCTCCGACGCCATGCCATGCAGTGCATGTTGCCAGCTGTACCGGGCTTATGCCGGTAAGCCCCGCCCCCATCGAGGTAAGCCCCGCCTCCGGCTCCGACGCCATGCCATGCAGTGCATGTTGCCAGCTGTACCGGGCTTATGCCGGTAAGCCCCGCCCCCATCGCGGTAAGCCCCGCCTCCGGCTCCGACGCCATGCCATGCAGTGCATGTTGCCAGCTGTACCGGGCTTATGCCGGTAAGCCCCGCCCCCATCGCGGTAAGCCCCGCCTCCGGCTCCGACGCTACGCCATGCAGTGCATGTTGCCAGCTGTACCGGGCTTATGCCGGTAAGCCCCGTCCCCATCGCGGTAAGCCCCGCCTCCGGCTCCGACGCTATGCCATGCAGTGCATGTTGCCAGCTGTACCGGGCTTATGCCGGTAAGCCCCGCCCCCATCGCGGTAAGCCCCGCCTTCGGCTCCGACGCTATGCCATGCAGTGCATGTTGCCAGCTGTACCGGGCTTATGCCGGTAAGCCCCGCCCCCATCGCGGTAAGCCCCGCCTCCGGCTCCGACGCTATGCCATGCAGTGCATGTTTCCAGCTGTACCGGGCTTATGCCGGTAAGCCCCGCCCCCGGCTCCGACGCTATGCCACGCAGTGCATGTTGCCAGCTGTACCGGGCTTATGCCGGTAATCCCCGCCCCCATCGAGGTAAGCCCCGCCTCCGGCTCCGACGCTATGCCATGCAGGGCATGTTGCCAGCTGTACCGAGCTTATGCCTGTAAGCCCCGCCCCCATCGCGGTAAGCCCCGCCTCTGGCTCCGACGCTATGCCATGCAGTGCATGTTGCCAGCTGTACCAGGCTTATGCCGGTAAGCCCCGCCCCCATCGCGGTAAGCCCCGCCCCGGGCTCCGACGCTATGCCATGCACTTTATGTTGCCAACTGTATCGGCTTAAGCCGGTAAGCCCCGCACCCATTGCGGGGGCTTGTTTAAAAATACAAATGGCAGTGCAATGCCATGAGAAATAACAGCGGCCCCAGCGCGAAAAGAAAAAAAGTGTTGCGTCTGCTGAAGGGGTGGCAGTAAGCATTGCATGTTGCCAACAGTACCGGGCTTAAGCTGGTAGGCCCCGCCCCCTGCGCCAACACAATGCTATGCAATCCTCTGTAATCCAATATATATATATATTTCGTTTGTTTTTGGAAGGAAACCGGAGTACCCAGACGAAACCTACACAAACACAGAGAACATTCAAACTCTTCGCAGATGTTGCCCTTAGTGGGATTTGAACCCAGGACCACAGCGCTGCAAGGCTAGTGTGCTAACCACTGAGCCACCGTGCTGCCTCTACAGAAATGTCATTTGAATGGGGGAATGTGTAAAAAAAAATGGGGTTGCTATGCCAAGAGAAGCAACAGCCGACCAAGCGCCAAAGGAAATGAAGTGTTGCGTCTGCTGAAGAGGTGGCAGATAGCATTGCATGTTGCCATAGTTGCAAACTTTATCGGGCATGACGCGGTAAGCCCCGCCCCCCCGGCTCCGACGCTATGCCATGCAGTGCATGTTGCCAGCTGTACCGGGCTTATGCCGGTAAGCCCCGCCCCCATCGCGGTAAGCCCCGCCTACGGCTCCGACGCTATGCCATGCAGTGCATGTTGCCAGCTGTACCGAGCTTATGCCGGTAAGCCCCGCCCCCATCGTTGTAAGCCCCGCCCACGGCTTCGACGCTATGCCATGCAGTGCATGTTGCCAGCTGTACCGAGCTTATGCCGGTAAGCCCCGCCCCTATCGCGGTATGCCCCGCCTCCGGCTCCGACGCTATGCCATGCAGTGCATGTTGCCAGCTGTACCGGGCTTATGCCGGTAAGCCCCGCCCCCATCGCGGTAAGCCCCGCACCGGCTCCGACGCTATGCCATGCACTTTATGTTGCCAACTGTACCGGCTTAAGCCGGTAAGCCCCACCCCCATTGCGGGGGCTTGTTTAAAAATACAAATGGCAGTGCAATGCCATGAGAAATAACAGCGGCCCCAGCGCCAAAAGAAAAAAAGTGTTGCGTCTGCTGAAGGAGTGGCAGTAAGCATTGCATGTTGCCAACAGTACCGGGCTTAAGCCGGAGTACCCAGACGAAACCTACACAAACACAGAGAACATTCAAACTCTTTGCAGATGTTGCCCTTAGTGGGATTTGAACCCAGGACCACAGCGCTGCAAGGCTAGTGTGCTAACCACTGAGCCAACATGCTGCCTCTACAGAAATGACATTTGAATGGGGCCATGTGTAAAAAAATGGGGTTGCTATGCCATGAGAAGCAACAGCCGACCAAGCGCCAAAGGAAATGAAGTGTTGCGTCTGCTGAAGAGGTGGCAGATAGCATTGCATGTTGCCATAGTTGCAAAACTTTATCGGGCATGACGCGGTAAGCCCCGCCCCCCCGGCTCCGACGCTATGCCACGCAGTGCATGTTGCCAGCTGTACCGGGCTTATGCCGGTAAGCCCAGCCCCCATCGCGGTAAGCCCCGCCCCGGCTCCGACGCTATGCCATGCACTTTATGTTGCCAACTGTACCGGCTTAAGCCGGTAAGCCCCAGCCCCATTGCGGGGGCTTGTTTAAAAATGCAAATGGCAGTGCAATGCCATGAGAAATAACAGCGGCCCCAGCGCGAAAAGAAAAAAAGTGTTGCGTCTGCTGAAGGAGTGGCAGTAAGCATTGCATGTTGTCAACAGTACCGGGCTTAAGCCGGAGTACCCAGACGAAACCTTCACAAACACAGAGAACATTCAAACTCTTTACAGATGTTGCCCTTAGTGGGATTTGAACCCAGGACCACAGCGCTGCAAGGATAGTGTGCTAACCACTGAGCCACCGCGCTGCCTCTACAGAAATGACATTTGAATGGGGCCATGTGTAAAAAAATGGGGTTGCTATGCCATGAGAAGCAACAGCCGACCAAGCGCCAAAGGAAATGAAGTGTTGCGTCTGCTGAAGAGGTGGCAGATAGCATTGCATGTTGCCATAGTTGCAAACTTTATGGGGCATGACGCGGTAAGCCCCGCCCCCCCGGCTCCGACGCTATGCCATGCAGTGCATGTTGCCAGCTGTACCGGGCTTATGCCGGTAAACCCCGCCCCCATCGCGGTAAGCCCCGCCTTCGGCTCCGACGCTACGCCATGCAGTGCATGTTGCCAGCTGTACCGGGCTTATGCCGGTAAGCCCCGCCCCCATCGCGGTAAGCCCCGCCCCGGCTCCGACGCTATGCCATGCACTTTATGTTGCCAACTGTACCGGCTTAAGCCGGTAAGCCCCGACCCCATTGCGGGGGCTTGTTTAAAAATACAAATGGCAGTGCAATGCCATGAGAAGTAACAGCGGCCCCAGCGCGAAAAGAAAAAAAGTGTTGCGTCTGCTGAAGGAGTGGCAGTAAGCATTGCATGTTGCGGAGTACCCAAACGAAACCTACACAAACACAGATAACATTCAAACTCTTTGCAGATGTTGCTCTTAGTGGGATTTGAACCCAGGACCACAGCGCTGCAAGGCTAGTGTGCTAACCACTGAGCCACCGTGCTGCCTCTACAGAAATGCCATTTGAATGGGGGCATGTGTAAAAAAATGGGGTTGCTATGCCATGAGAAGCAACAGCCGACCAAGCGCCAAAGGAAATGAAGTGTTGCGTCTGCTGAAGAGGTGGCAGATAGCATTGCATGTTGCCATAGTTGCAAACTTTATTGGGCATGACGCGGTAAGCCCCGCGCCCCCGCGCCGACGCTATGCAATGCATTGCATGTTGCCAGCAATACCGGGCTTCAGCCGGTAAGCCCCGCCCCCATCGCGGTAAGCCCCGCCTCCGGCTCCGACGCTAAGCCATGCAGTGCATGTTGCCAGCTGTACCGGGCTTATGCCGGTAAGCCCCGCCCCCGGCTCCGACGCTATGCCACGCAGTGCATGTTGCCAGCTGTACCGGGCTTATGCCGGTAAGCCCCGCCCCCATCGCGGTAAGCCCCGCCTCCGGCTCCGACGCCATGCCATGCAGTGCATGTTGCCAGCTGTACCGGGCTTATGCCGGTAAGCCCCGCCCCCATCGCGGTAAGCCCCGCCCCGGCTCCGACGCTATGCCATGCACTTTATGTTGCCAACTGTACCGGCTTAAGCCGGTAAGCCCCGCCCCCATTGCGGGGGCTTGTTTAAAAATACAAATTTTCAGTACAATGCCATGAGAAGTAACAGCGGCCCCAGCGCCGAAAGAAAAAAAGTGTTGCGTCTGCTGAAGGGGTGGCAGTAAGCATTGCATGTTGCCAACAGTACCGGGCTTAAGCCGGAGTACCCAGACGAAACCTACACAAACACAGAGAACATTCAAACTCTTTGCAGATGTTGCCCTTAGTGGGATTTGAACCCAGGACCACAGCGCTGCAAGGCTAGTGTGCTAACCACTGAGCCACCGTACTGCCTCTACAGAAATGACATTTGAATGGGGGCATGTGTAAAAAAATGGGGTTGCTATGCCATGAGAAGACACAGCCGACCAAGCGCCAAAGGAAATGAAGTGTTGCGTCTGCTGAAGAGGTGGCAGATAGCATTGCATGTTGCCATAGTTGCAAACTTTATCGGGCATGACGCGGTAAGCCCCGCCCCCCCCCCGGCTCCGACGCTATGCCATGCAGTGCATGCTGCCAGCTGTACCGGGCTTATGCCGGTAAGCCCCGCCCCCATCGCGGTAAGCCCCGCCTTCGGCTCCGACGCTACGCCATGCAGTGCATGTTGCCAGCTGTACCGGGCTTATGCCGGTAAGCCCCGCCCCCATCGCGGTAAGCCCCGCCTCCGGCTCCGACGCCATGCCATGCAGTGCATGTTGCCAGCTGTACCGGGCTTATGCCGGTAAGCCCCGCCCCCATCGCGGTAAGCCCCGCCTCCGGCTCCGACGCAATGCCATGCAGTGCATGTTGCCAGCTGTACCGGGCTTATGCCGGTAAGCCCCGCCCCCATCGCGGTAAGCCCCGCCCCGGCTCCGACGCTATGCCATGCACTTTATGTTGCCAACTGTACCGGCTTAAGCCGGTAAGCCCCGCCCCCATTGCGGGGGCTTGTTTAAAAATACAAATGGCAGTGCAATGCCATGAGAAGTAACAGCGGCCCCAGCGCAAAAAGAAAAAAAGTGTTGCGTCTGCTGAAGGAGTGGCAGTAAGCATTGCATGTTGCGGAGTACCCAGACGAAACCTACACAAACACAGACAACATTCAAACTCTTTGCAGATGTTGCCCTTAGTGGGATTTGAACCCAGGACCACAGCGCTGCAAGGCTAGTGTGCTAACCACTGAGCCACCATACTGCCTCTACAGAAATGCCATTTGAATGGGGGCATGTGTAAAAAAATGGGGTTGCTATGCCATGAGAAGCAACAGCCGACCAAGCGCCAAAGGAAATGAAGTGTTGCGTCTGCTGAAGAGGTGGCAGATAGCATTGCATGTTGCCATAGTTGCAAACTTTATCGGGCATGACGCGGTAAGCCCCGCCCCCCCGGCTCCGACGCTATGCCATGCAGTGCATGTTGCCAGCTGTACCGGGCTTATGCCGGTAAGCCCCGCCCCCATCGCGGTAAGCCCCGCCTCCGGCTCCGACGCCATGCCATGCAGTGCATGTTGCCAGCTGTACCGGGCTTATGCCGGTAAGCCCCGCCCCCATCGCGGTAAGCCCCGCCTCCGGGTCCTACGCCATGCCATGCAGTGCATGTTGCCAGCTGTACCGGGCTTATGCCGGTAAGCCCCGCCCCCATCGCGGTAAGCCCCGCCTCCGGCTCCGACGCCATGCCATGCAGTGCATGTTGCCAGCTGTACCGGGCTTATGCCGGTAAGCCCCGCCCCCATCGCGGTAAGCCCCGCCTCCGGCTCCGACGCCATGCCATGCAGTGCATGTTGCCAGCTGTACCGGGCTTATGCCGGTAAGCCCCGCCCCAATCGCGGTAAGCCCCGCCTCCGGCTCCGACGCTACGCCATGCAGTGCATGTTGCCAGCTGTACCGAGCTTATGCCTGTAAGCCCCGCCTCCGGCTCCGACGCTATGCCATGCAGTGCATGTTGCCAGCTGTACCGGGCTTATGCCGGTAAGCCCCACCCCCATTGCGGTAAGCCCCGCCCCGGCTCCGACGCTATGCCATGCACTTTATGTTGCCAACTGTATCGGCTTAAGCCGGTAAGCCCCGCACCCATTGCGGGGGCTTGTTTAAAAATACAAATGGCAGTGCAATGCCATGAGAAATAACAGCGGCCCCAGCGCCAAAAGAAAAAAAGTGTTGCGTCTGCTGAAGGAGTGGCAGTAAGCATTGCATGTTGCCAACAGTACCGGGCTTAAGCCGGAGTACCCAGACGAAACCTACACAATCACAGAGAACATTCAAACTCTTTGCAGATGTTGCCCTTAGTGGGATTTGAACCCAGGACCACAGCGCTGCAAGGCTAGTGTGCTAACCACTGAGCCACCGTGCTGCCTCTACAGAAATGTCATTTGAATGGGGGAATGTGTAAAAAAATGGGGTTGCTATGCCATGAGAAGCAACAGCCGACCAAGCGCCAAAGGAAATGAAGTGTTGCGTCTGCTGAAGAGGTGGCAGATAGCATTGCATGTTGCCATAGTTGCAAACTTTATCGGGCATGACGCGGTAAGCCCCGCCCCCCCGGCTCCGACGCTATGCCATGCAGTGCATGTTGCCAGCTGTACCGGGCTTATGCCGGTAAGCCCCGCCCCCATCGCGGTAAGCCCCGCCTCCGGCTCCGACGCCATGCCATGCAGTGCATGTTGCCAGCTGTACCGGGCTTATGCCGGTAAGCCCCGCCCCCATCGCGGTAAGCCCCGCCTCCGGCTCCGACGCCATGCCATGCAGTGCATGTTGCCAGCTGTACCGGGCTTATGCCGGTAAGCCCCGCCCCCATCGCGGTAAGCCCCGCCTCCGGCTCCGACGCCATGCCATTCAGTGCATGTTGCCAGCTGTACCGGGCTTATGCCGGTAAGCCCCGCCCCCATCGCGGTAAGCCCCGCCTCTGGCTCCGACGCTACGCCATGCAGTGCATGTTGCCAGCTGTACCGGGCTTATGCCGGTAAGCCCCGTCCCCATCGCGGTAAGCCCCGCCTCCGGCTCCGACGCTATGCCATGCAGTGCATGTTGCCAGCTGTACCGGGCTTATGCCGGTAAGCCCCGCCCCCATCGCGGTAAGCCCCGCCTCCGGCTCCGACGCTACGCCATGCAGTGCATGTTGCCAGCTGTACCGGGCTTATGCCGGTAAGCCCCGTCCCCATTGCGGGGGCTTGTTTAAAAATACAAATTTTCAGTACAATGCCATGAGAAGTAACAGCGGCCCCAGAGCCGAAAGAAAAAAAGTGTTGCGTCTGCTGAAGGGGTGGCAGTAAGCATTGCATGTTGCCAACAGTACCGGGCTTAAGCCGGAGTACCCAGACGAAACCTACACAAACACAGAGAACATTCAAACTCTTTGCAGATGTTGCCCTTAGTGGGATTTGAACCCAGGACCACAGCGCTGCAAGGCTAGTGTGCTAACCACTGAGCCACCGTACTGCCTCTACAGAAATGCCATTTGAATGGGGGCATGTGTAAAAAAATGGGGTTGCTATGCCATGAGAAGCAACAGCCGACCAAGCGCCAAAGGAAATGAAGTGTTGCGTCTGCTGAAGAGGTGGCAGATAGCATTGCATGTTGCCATAGTTGCAAACTTTATCGGGCATGACGCGGTAAGCCCCGCCCCCCCCGGCTCCGACGCTATGCCATGCAGTGCATGTTGCCAGCTGTACCGGGCTTATGCCGGTAAGCCCCGCCCCCATCGCGGTAAGCCCCGCCTTCGGCTCCGACGCTACGCCATGCAGTGCATGTTGCCAGCTGTACCGGGCTTATTCCGGTAAGCCCCGCCCCCATCGCGGTAAGCCCCGCCTCCGGCTCCGACGCCATGCCATGCAGTGCATGTTGCCAGCTGTACTGGGCTTATGCCGGTAAGCCCCGCCCCCATCGCGGTAAGCCCCGCCTCCGGCTCCGACGCCATGCCATGCAGTGCATGTTGCCAGCTGTACCGGGCTTATGCCGGTAAGCCCCGCCCCCATCGCGGTAAGCCCCGCCTCCGGCTCCGACGCTACGCCATGCATTGCATGTTGCCAGCTGTACCGGGCTTATGCCGGTAAGCCCCGTCCCCATCGCGGTAAGCCCCGCCTCCGGCTCCGACGCTATGCCATGCAGTGCATGTTGCCAGCTGTACCGGGCTTATGCCGGTAAGCCCCGCCCCCATCGCGGTAAGCCCCGCCTTCGGCTCCGACGCTATGCCATGCAGTGCATGTTGCCAGCTGTACCGGGCTTATGCCGGTAAGCCCCGCCCCCATCGCGGTAAGCCCCGCCTCCGGCTCCGACGCTATGCCATGCAGTGCATGTTTCCAGCTGTACCGGGCTTATGCCGGTAAACCCCGCCCCCGGCTCCGACGCTATGCCACGCAGTGCATGTTGCCAGCTGTACCGGGCTTATGCCGGTAAGCCCCGCCCCCATCGCGGTAAGCCCCGCCTCAGGCTCCGACGCTATGCCATGCAGGGCATGTTGCCAGCTGTACCGAGCTTATGCCTGTAAGCCCCGCCTCCGGCTCCGACGCTATGCCATGCAGTGCATGTTGCCAGCTGTACCGGGCTTATGCCGGTAAGCCCCGCCCCCATCGCGGTAAGCCCCGCCCCGGCTCCGACGCTATGCCATGCACTTTATGTTGCCAACTGTATCGGCTTAAGCCGGTAAGCCCCGCACCCATTGCGGGGGCTTGTTTAAAAATACAAATGGCAGTGCAATGCCATGAGAAATAACAGCGGCCCCAGCGCCAAAAGAAAAAAAGTGTTGCGTCTGCTGAAGGGGTGGCAGTAAGCATTGCATGTTGCCAACAGTACCGGGCTTAAGCTGGTAGGCCCCGCCCCCTGCGCCAACACAATGCTATGCAATCCTCTGTAATCCAATATATATATATATATATTATGTTTGTTTTTGGAAGGAAACCGGAGTACCCAGACGAAACCTACACAAACACAGAGAACATTCAAACTCTTCGCAGATGTTGCCCTTAGTGGGATTTGAACCCAGGACCACAGCGCTGCAAGGCTAGTGTGCTAACCACTGAGCCACCGTGCTGCCTCTACAGAAATGTCATTTGAATGGGGGAATGTGTAAAAAAAATGGGGTTGCTATGCCAAGAGAAGCAACAGCCGACCAAGCGCCAAAGGAAATGAAGTGTTGCGTCTGCTGAAGAGGTGGCAGATAGCATTGCATGTTGACATAGTTGCAAACTTTATCGGGCATGACGCGGTAAGCCCCGCCCCCCCGGCTCCGACGCTATGCCATGCAGTGCATGTTGCCAGCTGTACCGGGCTTATGCCGGTAAGCCCCGCCCCCATCGCGGTAAGCCCCGCCTCCGGCTCCGACGCCATGCCATGCAGTGCATGTTGCCAGCTGTACCGGGCTTATGCCGGTAAGCCCCGCCCCCATCGCGGTAAGCCCCGCCTCCGGGTCCTACGCCATGCCATGCAGTGCATGTTGCCAGCTGTACCGTGCTTATGCCGGGAAGCCCCGCCCCCATCGCGGTAAGCCCCGCCTCCGGCTCCGACGCCATGCCATGCAGTGCATGTTGCCAGCTGTACCGGGCTTATGCCGGTAAGCCCCGCCCCCATCGCGGTAAGCCCCGCCTCCGGCTCACACGCTACGCCATGCAGTGCATGTTGCCAGCTGAACCGAGCTTATGCCTGTAAGCCCCGCCCCCATCGCGGTAAGCCCCGCCTCCGGCTCCGACGCTATGCCATGCAGTGCATGTTGCCAGCTGTACCGGGCTTATGCCGGTAAGCCCCGCCCCCATCGCGGTAAGCCCCGCCCCGGCTCCGACGCTATGCCATGCACTTTATGTTGCCAACTGTATCGGCTTAAGCCGGTAAGCCCCGCACCCATTGCGGGGGCTTGTTTAAAAATACAAATGGCAGTGCAATGCCATGAGAAATAACAGCGGCCCCAGCGCCAAAAGAAAAAAAGTGTTGCGTCTGCTGAAGGAGTGGCAGTAAGCATTGCATGTTGCCAACAGTACCGGGCTTAAGCCGGAGTACCCAGACGAAACCTACACAATCACAGAGAACATTCAAACTCTTTGCAGATGTTGCCCTTAGTTGGATTTGAACCCAGGACCACAGCGCTGCAAGGCTAGTGTGCTAACCACTGAGCCACCGTGCTGCCTCTACAGAAATGTCATTTGAATGGGGGAATGTGTAAAAAAAATGGGGTTGCTATGCCATGAGAAGCAACAGCCGACCAAGCGCCAAAGGAAATGAAGTGTTGCGTCTCCTGAAGAGGTGGCAGATAGCTTTGCATGTTGCCATAGTTGCAAACTTTATCGGGCATGACGCGGTAAGCCCCGCCCCCCCGGCTCCGACGCTATGCCATGCAGTGCATGTTGCCAGCTGTACCGAGCTTATGCCGGTAAGCCCCGCCCCCATCGCGGTAAGCCCCGCCTCCGGCTCCGACGCCATGCCATGCAGTGCATGTTGCCAGCTGTACCGGGCTTATGCCGGTAAGCCCCGCCCCCATCGCGGTAAGCCCCGCCTCCGGCTCCGACGCTATGCCATGCAGTGCATGTTGCCAGCTGTACCGGGCTTATGCCGGTAAGCCCCGCCCCCATCGCGGTAAGCCCCGCCTTCGGCTCCGACGCTATGCCATGCAGTGCATGTTGCCAGCTGTACCGGGCTTATGCCGGTAAGCCCCGCCCCCATCGCGGTAAGCCCCGCCTCCGGCTCCGACGCTATGCCATGCAGTGCATGTTTCCAGCTGTACCGGGCTTATGCCGGTAAGCCCCGCCCCCTTCTCCGACGCTATGCCACGCAGTGCATGTTGCCAGCTGTACCGGGCTTATGCCGGTAAGCCCCGCCCCCATCGCGGTAAGCCCCGCCTCCGGCTCCGACGCTATGCCATGCAGAGCATGTTGCCAGCTGTACCAAGCTTATGCCTGTAAGCCCCGCCCCCATCGCGGTAAGCCCCGCCTCCGGCTCCGACGCTATGCCATGCAGTGCATGTTGCCAGCTGTACCGGGCTTATGCCGGTAAGCCCCGCCCCCATCGCGGTAAGCCCCGCCCCGGCTCCGACGCTATGCCATGCACTTTATGTTGCCAACTGTATCGGCTTAAGCCGGTAAGCCCCGCACCCATTGCGGGGGCTTGTTTAAAAATACAAATGGCAGTGCAATGCCATGAGAAATAACAGCGGCCCCAGCGCGAAAAGAAAAAAAGTGTTGCGTCTGCTGAAGGGGTGGCAGTAAGCATTGCATGTTGCCAACAGTACCGGGCTTAAGCCGGTAGGCCCCGCCCCCTGCGCCAACTAAATGCTATGCAATCCAATATATATATACATATTTTGTTTGTTTTTGGAAGGAAACCGGAGTACCCAGACGAAACCTACACAAACACAGAGAACATTCAAACTCTTCGCAGATGTTGCCCTTAGTGGGATTTGAACCCAGGACCACAGCGCTGCAAGGTTAGTGTGCTAACCACTGAGCCACCGTGCTGCCTCTACAGAAATGTCATTTGAATGGGGGAATGTGTAAAAAAAATGGGGTTGCTATGCCATGAGAAGCAACAGCCGACCAAGCGCCAAAGGAAATGAAGTGTTGCGTCTGCTGAAGAGGTGGCAGATAGCATTGCATGTTGCCATAGTTGCAAACTTTATCGGGCATGACGCGGTAAGCCCCGCCCCCCCCGGCTCCGACGCTATGCCATGCAGTGCATGTTGCCAGCTGTACCGGGCTTATGCCGGTAAGCCCCGCCCCCATCGCGGTAAGCCCCGCCTCCGGCTCCGACGCTACGCCATGCAGTGCATGTTGCCAGCTGTACCGGGCTTATGCCGGTAAGCCCCGCCCCCATCGCGGTAAGCCCCGCCTCCGGCTCCGACGCCATGCCATGCAGTGCATGTTGCCAGCTGTACCGGGCTTATGCCGGTAAGCCCCGCCCCCATCGCGGTAAGCCCCGCCTCCGGCTCCGACGCCATGCCGGTAAGCCCCGTCCCCATCGCGGTAAGCCCCGCCTTCGGCTCCGCCGCTATGCCATGCAGTGCATGTTGCCAGCTGTACCGGGCTTATGCCGGTAAGCCCCGCCCCCATCGCGGTAAGCCCCGCCTCCGGCTCCGACGCTATGCCATGCAGTGCATGTTTCCAGCTGTACCGGGCTTATGCCGGTAAGCCCCGCCCCCGGCTCCGACGCTATGCCACGCAGTGCATGTTGCCAGCTGTACCGGGCTTATGCCTGTAAGCCCCGCCCCCATCGCGGTAAGCCCCGCCTCCGGCTCCGACGCTATGCCATGCAGTGCATGTTGCCAGCTGTACCGGGCTTATGCCGGTAAGCCCCGCCCCCATCGCGGTAAGCCCCGCCCCG
>NW_027209410.1:0-24404 GCF_027789765.1 Dendropsophus ebraccatus | reverse complement strand
TCACATCATTTTCATGGAACGATAATAAGTCTTATTCATTGCGAAAGATTTGCGAACGAGCAACGATAAAAAAAGGGCCAGGTCTATTAAGTGATCAACGATTTCTCATTCAGTCATTAATCGTTAACTGCTATTCAACCGAATGATTATCGTTTAGATTCGAACGGTTTAACAATAATCTGAATGATTATCGTCCCATGGAATAGGGCCCTTACTGTTCCTGTAGTGTCCCTATGTCAGCCCTAGACAAAACACTACCTCTTGCAGGAACAGCAAACCGCGGACCTCTCAGCAGGATCCATTGCTTACATATGACTACTATAAACACTTATACTGAGGGGTGTTAGTGTGAGAATTGTATATTATTGCCTCTATCCCGTATTTTCTCCTGTTTAACCATCTGTCTGCTTTGTTTCAGGTCACATCAGCAATAACACGTCCCAGAACAGTACAGACAGCGTTCTCAGATGTGACTTGTACGTCTCGCTATTTTCTACTGTTGACGCCCTTTTCCCATGGATGTATCGTTTAAAACAAAGTAAGTAACTATGTTAGAGAACCATATGACTCTTATATAGTGGAGTGTTTATCAATCAATGGCGCATTACCTCCTTATTAAAGGTTTTTGGGGCGGGCTTTAATAATAATGACTGCCCACAGACATCAGTACCAAATTCTTGGGAGACCAACCTTCAGCATCCTCTTCATTGTTTACCAGGTACAGCTCCATGAGCCCAAATGATTGTACCTGGTACTGCAACTCTCTGCAGCATCTCTTGTACATCTTGGGAGCAGTGGCGTAGCTACCATAGAGGCAGGGTAGGCAGTTGCTATAAGGCCCGTGCAGAAGGGGGGCCCGGGGGAGAAGGTAAGAGCCTGTGTCCTTTTGCTTAACCCCTTATGTAAGGCAGTGTGTAAGTGACCCAATGTTTACTTACATGCTGCAACACAAAAAAAGGATTAACAAGCAGAAGACAGATCTCTGCTTCACTGCACTGATAACCTCTATTCTCCAGCTGGCAATCAAGTAGGAAAGGAAAACATGCAGAGCTCCTTGCCGAGGTCAGGGGTTATCAGTGTACCAGCAGTAAAGCAGATATAAATATAATATATATACACGCAGTGCTTTGTGTTGTGCGTCGGGGAGGGGGGCCCCTTAAAAATTATTTCTGAGGGGCCCGTGAATCCTAACTACGCCCCTGCTCTGGAGAGATGTGATGATGGCATCCACCACCGGCCCTCAGTCAACCTGACAGAGAAAAATGGCTGAAAATCCAGATATCAACCTTGTGGCCCCATAGCCAAGACTGGGAAGGTGAATCACTGCCCAAGGGGCTTCACCTAATACTGCGTAACCCCCCTCAATACTGATGGAGATGGGAGATGTTAGTTTGCCCTTTTAAATAACTTAGTAACATTTCCTAACCTTCTGTTCCTTATTATTATTATTATTATTATTATTAATTATTATTATTATTATTAGGTATTGGGAGCAGAAAAATGGGGAAAAACATAAATTTTATATTTTAGCACAACAAAAGGTGGAAAAAATTTAAAGATCTTGAAGGGTTTTTTTTTTTTACCACAAATGTTTTTCTTTCAAATCAACTGGTGCCAGAAATGTTTTACTTCTAAAAAATGTCAAGGCTTCCAGTACTTATCAGCTGCTGTACATCCTGCAGGAAGTGGTGAATTCTTTCCAGTCTGGAGAGCAGGAGAGGTTTACTATTTGCTACTGCTCTGGACAGTTCCGACATGGACAGAGGTGGAAGCAGAGAGTACTGTGTCAGACTGGAAAGAACACACCACTTTCTGCAGGACATACAGCAGCTGATAAGTACTGGAAGACTTTAGATTTTTTAATAGAAGTAAATGATAAATCTCTGGCACTTTCTAGCACGCCTCATAGCAGGTGGGGGCCGGCTGCAATCAGCAGCTGGGTCCTCACCTTTAATGACAGGCTGCAGTGACCGCGGCGTGTAAGTGGCAGGGGGAGTCCCCTGTCACTTACCAATCGGGACCCCCGATTGGTCTCTTACCTTCCTCCGTGCGGTCCGATCGGTGATCTGTTGCTTGAGTCTGCTACAGGCAGGCTCATTGAGCAGAGCGCCTATCACACTGACCAATGCTATGCCTATGGCATAGCATTGTGGAGTGTCTGCAATCTGGTGATTGCACGTAAGAGTCCACCTGGGGGACTTCAAATGTGTAAAAAAAAAAAAGTAAAAATGTTTTTTTTACAATACCCAAACGCCCCTCCCCCAATAAAAGTTAAAATCATCCCCCTATCCTGAAATATAAATAAAACATATGAAAAAAATTAAATAAATAAACATATAATATACCGTACGGCAAATGGCGTAAATTTTTTTATTTATTTTTTGTTACATTATATATATAAAAAAATTAATAATAATTGATCAAAACGTCCGATCTTCACAAATATGGTATTAATAAAAACTAGAGATCATGGCGGAAAAAATGACACCCCATACAGCCCCGTAGGTGAAAAAATAAAAACCGTTATAAGCGTCACAATAGGCCCATTTTATTAATATTTAATTGCCAAAAAAAAGGATTTCATAAAAAAAAAATATATATAACATTAGAGAATCTGTGTAACCTGCATATGCTTGTGTTCGGACTGACCTATAGAATAATTGTATCATGTCACTTTTACCATATAGTGCATTACGTAGACACAGGAACCCCCCCAAACGTTACCATATTGCATTCTTTCTTACGATTTCACCTATTTATATCTTCATAAATAATATATTTGGAATTCCATCATACATGTTATGGTAAAATGAAAGACGCCATTACAAAGTACAACTATTCCTGTAACAAACAAGCATTTACATGGCCTGTAGATAGAAAACTGAGAGTGCTAGAGCTCTTAGAAGGGGAGGAGGAAAAACAAAAGCGCAAAGATCAAAATTTGTGCGGTCCACTGGGTCATTTTGGGATCGGTCCTCAAAGGGTTCACCCCCAAAAATCTCCTTCAAATAAACTAGAGCCAGAAAGTTTTAAAGATTTGTTATTTACTTCTATTAAAAAATCTCACATGTTCCAGTACTTATCAGCTGCTGTATGTCCTGCAGGAAGTGGTGTATTCTTTCCAGTCTGACACAGTGCTCTCTGCCACCTCTGTCCATGTCAGGGACTGTCCAGAACAGCAGCAGATCCCCATAGGAAGCCTTTCCTGTTTTTCTGACTAGAAAGAATACACCACTTCTTGCAGGACATACAGCAACTGATAAGTAAAAAAACAGTTTGGTGAACAAACCCTTTAACCCCTTCGTGTCCCATGAGGTATCTGGTACGTCATGGTGCCGCAGGGGGTGTTCAGAGAGGGGTCCCGCCGGGACCCCGCTCTGAACGGCGCCGCTCCCGTCTGTTATGTGCAGTGCCTCTATTAGCTGGCGTGGGTCCCGTTGCGGCGCCGGCTAATTAAGCCTCTAAATGCAGCTGTCAAACCTGACAGCTGCACTTAGAGGCTTTGCTCCGCACATCCCTGGTGTCTAGTGGAACGGATCTCTCCGCCCCGCAATGCGATCGCGAGGGGGAGATCCGTTCTTCTGCCCGTGCCGGGCCTCAGTGTCGCAATGACGCTGATCCCGGCTCGGCAATAGATTGCTATGGCCTGCAGCAGGCCATTGCAATCTATCACCGATCAAATTGATCTTTGCTGTGTATATACAAGTCCCCCAGGGGAGCTTCTAGTTAATGTAAAAATAAAACTAAAAAAGTGATGTTATTAATAAAAAGCCCCAAAGTGCAAAATTGCGCATTTTTGGTCGCATCAAATCCAGAAAAAATGTAATAAAAAGCGTTCAAAAAGTCGTATATGCGCAATCAAGGTACCGGTAGAAAGAACACGTCATGGCGCAAAAAATGACACCTGACACAGCCCCATAGACCAAAGGATAAAAGCGCTATAAGCCGGGGAATGGAGCGATTTTAAGGAACGTATATTTGTTGACAATGGTTTGAATTTTTTACAGGCCATCAGATACAATATAAGTTATACATGTTATATATCGTTTTAATCGTAACGACTTGAGGAACATGCATAACAAATCAGTTTTACCCCAGGGTGAATGATGTAAAAACACATACCCCCCAAATAAAAGAAACGCATTTTTTTTTTTTTTTTTTCAATTTCACCATACTTTGAATTTTTTCCTGGTTTCGCAGTGTACTTTATGCAAAAATTCAGCCTGTCATTGCAAAGTACAATAAGTGATGCAAAAAATAAGGGCTCATGTGGGTTTCTAGGTGGAAAAATGCAAGTGCTATGGCCTTATATACACAAGGAGGGAAAACCGAAAACGCAAAAACGAAAATTGGCATTGACGCTGCAAATACGCAACAAATACACAGCAGATTAGATCTAAATAACTGAGCACAGCATCAAATCTGCTGCAGGTCTGCTGTGTATACGGTGAGTGTGTTTCTACCCTAAAGGTTTCAGCATTTTCACTCACATTTTGTATCTTAATATTTCTAGTATGTCGCAAAAAGAGAAAAGAAGGAGAGGCAGAAAAGGGAAAAAAAGAAGCAAAAAAAGAAAAAGATGTGACTATCAGCTGCCAAATCAGCTCCTGCTTTTCTTCTGTGATTCTAGCCATCGTCTTCCTCAGCATGTACAGAGGTGAGGGTATAACACATATATCACATCACGTGTCATAGTCAGCAGATATAGGCCATGTTCACACACAGTATTTCCATCAGTATTTTGATCAGTATTTTTTTCAACCAAATTCAGGAGAGGAACTGACAGAGAGAAAATTATAATGGTAAGATTTGCCCAGCTTCTGTGTTTTTAATTCACTCCTGGTTTTGGTTGAAAAAAGACTGACGGAAATACTATGTGTGAAAATAGCACTATACTGTATCTATTTGTGAACAGAGCCCTATACTGTATCCTCATTAGTTATGAGCGAACATGTTCGTATGTTTGTAACGAACATTCCACTAATTGTGTTTACTGATCACAAACAATTTGTTTGATGATCAAAATGGTTATAACCATCATTTTAGAACATTTATCTTGCGATGTGCGCAACTGCATACGTTTTCTCCTACTACTTTTCAAGAGCCAATGAACGTGTGGGGAAGGAAGGGCACATCAGGTAATGTAGTAGCCATGTTCGCTACTGGCATTACTGTGATTGGCTGTACGATTAGCGTCATTACGTATGTTATGTACATGCTATAAAAACACAACGCTGAGGCGAATTTTCTCAGTCTTTCCTGATTTTTGTGCTGTTCAGTAAGGAGAGTGAAACGAGCATCTGAATTTAGTTAATCACAGTGGTAGTTAGTCAGTGTAAGGAGGGAGAGCTGACCGAGTAGGGCTTAGAACGCTGTAAAATTGTCAGTGTAGGGAGGGAGAGCTGACCAAGTAGGGCTTAGAGCGCTGTAAAATTGTCAGTGTAGGGAGGGAGAGCTGACCAAGTAGGGCTTAGAACGCTGTAAAATTGTCAGTGTAGGGAGGGAGAGCTGACCGAGTAGGGCTTACAACACTGTGAAATTGTCAGTGTAGGGAGGGAAAGCTGACCGAGTAGGGCTTACAACACTGTGAAGTTGTCAGTGTAGGGAGGGAAAGCTGACCGAGTAGGGCTTAGAACGCTGTAAAATTGTCAGTGTAGGGAGGGAAAGCTGACCGAGTAGGGCTTAGAACGCTGTGAAATTGGCAGTGTAGGGAGGGAGAGCTGACCGAGTAGGGCTTAGAACGCTGTGAAATTGGCAGTGTAGGGAGGGAGAGCTGACCGAGTAGGGCTTAGAACGCTGTAAAATTGTCAGTGTAGGGAGGGAAAGCTGACCGAGTAGGGCTTAGAACGCTGTGAAATTGGCAGTGTAGGGAGGGAGAGCTGACCGAGTAGGGCTTAGAACGTTGTGATATTGTCAGTGTAGGGAGGGTGACAGAATCCAGTGTTTTAGCACTATAAGGATACATTTCTTAACCCTGTAGTGACTAGGCGTCATCTGTAAACAAATAAAAGTAAGAACCCATATATATATAATCATTAATCTTTTTGTCTGTCTCTGCCGTGTGCCAGTGATTGCAGAGTGTAATTAATATACACAGTAGTATATACGAACAAGCGAATGAAAGATACGCCAATGCTATGTAATTGCTTCACTATTAGGTATTTTACGCTTTGCACCTGGTAATCCAGCGTGGTAGGAGGTCAGGGGTGACAGATTCACTTTAAGGTCACCCACATTGGAAATCCTTTTTCTTTCATTAGGAATCTCCTACGGATGGCTCCTGGTGCTGATTCCCATCTATCTCTTCTTACAGACGTTGATTGTCATACTGAAATATTATAGTGAGTTATCTGTATCTATTACATCTGCATATAGTAGTATTATGGGTCTAGTAATTTAGTTGTTGTTTCTTTTTCCCTTATGCCATTAAGAACTTAAAAATAGAGAGAGGTTTAAACTAAAAAGTCTTCTAGGAAGTAGTAAAAAACAATATAGAAGGAGACTTATTAAAGCTGCACACTGGGTGTACGTCATGGCATAGGCTCAGATCCTTACCTGCCGGTGGCAAACACATAATTCTCACTTGCCCAAGGGGTGGTGGGGATGTGTGTTTCCCAGATTTATCATTATTTATGGCAGAAGTCTCAACCTGCTCCGGAGCAGCGGCAGGGCCTAATTTAAGAAAACTCTGGACAAAACTGATAGTGTATCATGACTGCTATGAGATCCGCAGGGGGGTGGGGTATGATACAGGCATTCCCTATTTGTTACAACTACTATGAGATCTGCAGGGGCGGGGCATGATACAGGGATTCCCTATATGTTACGACTACTATGAGATCTGCAGGAGTGGGGCATGATACAGGGATTCCCTATTTGTTATCACTACTATGAGATCCGCAGGTTCGGGGCATGATACAGCGATTCCTGTTATAACAAATTTAAGATACGCAGGGGCAGGGCATGATACAGGGATTCTCTATTTGTTCTTCTTTGATTCCCCACATCAGCTCTGCCTCCACTGTCTGGCACTAGGTCCTATACTAGGACAATGCATTTGATTTTGATATATTGTTACTTAAATCTTAGGGAGAATAAAAAATAAAAAACTGAAAAACAGACTGAAAATTTTCATTTCTGTGTTTTTGCAGACTGCCTACCTAATATCGTTTCAAAAGTTCTTCACATGGGTAAGTTATATATATATATATATATATATATATATATATATATCTGTGGCATATACTGCTCAGCTCTGGCTGCTTTTACAGCTCCAGTAGAGGTTGTTACCCAGCAGGGGGTGTAAGTACGAAATGTGTGGCCTCATAGCAAACTTTCTGCACTTTTTCAGCTGACAAGTACTCATGTAAGAGTAAGAAGAGAGCTCTGTGTCTATGGAGTTGGCTGATGTGGATATGCCATGTCTTTTTTCCACTCTATATTGGGATCTTGTACTACAACATCGGTGAGTGTCTTCAGCTCTTGTTGGATCCACCATGCGGTAATGACCACCATGACCATCCATGTGTTTACTTGCCACATTCTGTTAATTTCCTGGCTTGGCTATAGATATTGGATGAACTATCACGACCCTGACTCTTCTGCTCATGCAGTAACACTATAGATTAGCTAGATACCAAGTAGTCTCTATATATCCTGAGGAGAAGACTCCTTGGTCCTGCTGGGCTGGAGGATTATACTCTGTGCTGAGTGGCTAAATAATATAGTATGACTTGTGAGGGGCCCAGTGATCCTACAACCTTAACCTCTATATGTTGCTTTTTTTTTTGTTTTGTTTTTTTACAGACCATGAATTCTTACCCACTCTTAGAGGACACTGGTACTACCTGTTCATTGCATTCTTCGTTTCTCTGGCTTTAAAATATGTAACCTTCAAGATTGCCTACCGTAAGTACCAGGGGGGGAAGGAGAGAGGGCTAGGCCTCATAACAAGCTTTTCATCGCTGATTGTCATCTATGCCAATATGGCTGCCATTGTGTATTTTCTCCGCTGTACAGGTTTGCCCGCCATTGTTTGTGGCAGGAGAGGAAAGTAATGACATAAGACTATACATACATCTTAAAGTGTACCTGTCATGAAAAGTATTTTTAAGAGATCAACAGGGGCTGTGATCACAATTTTGCAATATACTATTATTTTATGTTTTCTATGTATAAATCAACATTATACATATGGCCACTAGGTGTCTCCCTTCACTGCGCATGTGTACAGCTGCTACAGAGAATGCTGAAGGTACTAGCACTGTACAGTCAGCTCTCCTGTAACACAACACCATACCCTCTGTATATCGGCACGGAGGGAGCGTGTTTCGCAGTCTTATAGGAAGGGAGACCCCAAGTGGCTATGTGTAAAACATTGATTTAAAATGCGAGTATATTACAAAACTACTTGTGATCACACCAGTTGATTTAAAAATAAAAAAAATTAATTTGTGACAGGTACACTTTAAGAAGTTGCCCCTCTGCATTGTTGTAAGCATCCATGACAGATATTTGGGAGGGCTGTTTTTAAAGGGGTATTCCAATCCAGAGTAGTTATGCCATATTCAGAGTATAGACAGGATAGGCCATAACTAAGAGATGGGGGGGCGCGTCTGATTATGAGAACGGGGACCTCAATATCCTCACAGAGTAAAGCCGTGGGCAGCAGCTCCATTCATTCTCTGTGGAGTCACTGAAGAGAGTCCAGTGCAGCGTTCATCTCTCTTCAGTGGCTCCAGAGAGTATTTTGGGATCCCTGTTCTCGAAGAACCCCATCTCATAGTTATGCCCTGTCCTGTGTATACCCTATATAGGACATAGCTACCCTAGATGAGGAATACCTTGAAACTCTTAAATGAGGCTTCACAGGTTCTTCCTTTGCATATTCATGTTTCCCAGGGGGCAATTCACCTAGGATTTCACTGCATTGAGCGCTCTGACCGGCAGCTGGCAGTGTTATTGTTTGGCTGGTCTCCCTGAGATTAGCGATCTCTTTCTCTTATAGCTTTAAATCCTTGTTACCCTCTCGGCATATATGGGACAGTATTGAGTGAACCTGAAGAACATGACAGGTTGTGTTGATCAGGGCCGTTTTAATACACTGGTGGGCCCAGTGCACAGACCTCAAGAGTGGGCCCCCTCTCCTTATAAAGCTTAACTGAATTATATTTATCAGGTATTATCACTGGTGCATTATACTCAGTGCATCAGGTTTTATGCCAAGTTATAAAAAGGGAGTTTGGTCGGGGAGCATTCCTATGTTGGGGGGACACCAACCTGTATAAGGTATGGTGTTCTGGACTGCAGGGGCGGTATTGGAGGCGTAGGGGTTAATGAGATATGGTGGGGGGGCCGAGCGGAGAAGAACTTACAGCGGGTTTGGAGTTAAGGGGTTGTTAAGGGGAGGAGGCGGGTTGTCAGGAAGGGGTTGGCAGCGGGAGGAGCCGGGGGTTTATATAAGCTGGGACGTGGGTGGGCTCTTCCTCTTTGCCGGTTAGCTGCCAAGAGTTTTGTCCCTCCCTCCCTCCCTAAGGTGCAAAAAAAAAAAAAAAAAAAAGTCTTCTTATGTTGAGTTCGACTGTTTTAGTATGTATGGGTATGGTGGTTGAAGATTTTTCTAAAGTCACAGCTGGCGGTGGATAATGGAGAAGTGTGGTAGGTGGCAGTGCCCGTCGGTTATCCGACGGCAGGCACGACCCCTGGAGGAAGCACTTAATCGTTCTTACTTTAAGTGTAATAAAGCTGTGGCTGACCCCGTCCACAAAAAAAAAAGGTAAAATTTTGTTTGTGGTTATTTATAGCACGGCCTCAGTGTGCGGTTTGGAGGTATCCGGGCAGTCCAGGTACAATACCCCTAAATCTTTATGAATAATGGAGAGTGAAGCTAGTGGGGGCACGTACAGACCTAATATCACCACTGGAACAGTTTCTGGCTATAACAGGTTCCCACTGTAGGGAGTATGGGTGTGTAAGCTCTTGTGTCCCCCCAGTCCTCCTCCTAGTCTGTAGGAGGACTGGGGGACATAGGAGCTTACAGACTAGGAGGACTGGGGGACACAGGAGCTTACAGACTAGGAGGACTGGGGGGGACACAGGAGCTTACAGACTAGGAGGACTGGGGGGACACAGGAGATTACAGACTAGGAGGAGGACTGGGGGGACACAGGAGCTTACAGACAAGGAGGACTGGGGGGGACACAGGAGATTACAGACTAGGAGGAGGACTGGGGGGACACAGGAGCTTACAGACTAGGAGGACTGGGGGGACACAGGAGCTTACAGACTAGGAGGACTGGGGGGACACAGGAGCTTACAGACTAGGAGGACTGGGGGGACACAGGAGCTTACAGACTAGGAGGACTGGGGGGACACAGGAGCTTACAGACTAGGAGGACTGGGGGACACAGGAGCTTACAGACTAGGAGGACTGGGGGGCCATAGGAGCTTACAGACTAGGAGGAGGACTGGGGGACATAGGAGCTTACAGACTAGGAGGACTGGGGGGGACACAGGAGCTTACAGACTAGGAGGAGGACTGGGGGGACACAGGAGCTTACAGACTAGGAGGACTGGGGGGACACAGGAGCTTACAGACTAGGAGTACTGGGGGGACAGGAGCTTACAGACTAGGAGGAGGACTGTGGGGACACAGGAGCTTACAGACTAGGAGGACTGGGGGGGACACAGGAGCTTACAGACTAGGAGGAGGACTGTGGGGGACACAGGAGCTTACAGACTAGGAGGACTGGGGGGACACAGGAGCTTACAGACTAGGAGGAGGACTGGGGGGACACAGGAGCTTACAGACTAGGAGGACTGGGGGGACACAGGAGCTTACAGACTAGGAGTACTGGGGGGACAGGAGCTTACAGACTAGGAGGAGGACTGTGGGGACACAGGAGCTTACAGACTAGGAGGACTGGGGGACACAGGAGCTTACAGACTAGGAGGAGGACTGTGGGGGACACAGGAGCTTACAGACTAGGAGGAGGACTGGGGGGACACAGGAGCTTACAGACTAGGAGGACTGGGGGGACACAGGAGCTTACAGACTAGGAGGACGGGGGGGGGGACAGACACAGGAGCTTACAGACTAGGAGGAGGACTGGGGGACCATAGGAGCTTACAGACTAGGAGGAGGACTGGGGGGACACAGGAGATTACAGACTAGGAGGACTGGGGGGCACAGGAGCTTACAGACTAGGAGGACTGGGGGGGACACAGGAGCTTACAGACTAGGAGGACTGGGGGGCACAGGGAGCTTACAGACTAGGAGGACTGGGGGGGACACAGGAGCTTACACACTAGGAGGACTGGGGGGGACACAGGAGCTTACACACTAGGAGGAGGACTGGGGGGACACAGGAGATTACAGACTAGGAGGACTGGGGGGACACAGGAGCTTACAGACTAGGAGGACTGACTCAGTCCTTCTAGTCTGTAAGATTTTGTGACCCCCCATCATACTAATACTAAGATCCTGGGAAAGCTGGGTGGCCTCAGTCATACAACAATATAAGATGCAGGAAAGCTGGGTGACTTCTGAATGGCAGTAAGTGTTAAAATACCACCTGTGGTCTGTGCTGGGGGCGGGGCTTGAGACCAGGGGGCGGGACATACTACGGACAGGTCCGGTGGGCAAATCCTCTGTCAGTGGGCCCTCAGCTTCAATCCCCCCCCCCCCTCGCTACTACTACTTACATCCATCATGCAGGTGCTGCTCCCCAGCCTCCACACACTCTGCCGGGGAGAGGCTGGATGCTTGTACAGTGGGCACTGCCTCCTGGGCTTCCCGCAGACAGGGCCAGCAGAGCATGGAGTGCAGCTGTAGCTGCTTCCTGTAAGACCCGGTCACTCTGTCTCACAGAAGCAGCTACAGTCCTCCTCCTTCCCGACCACCACCAGCCGCACTGCCACAGGTGTCACAGAGCGCCGACAATTGTGCCTTCAGCTCCTTCCCCTACACTGCTCTCCCAGCCGGGGGGCCCCTGTCCACGGACTGAACTAGGGGGCCGGCACTGCACGTGCCCATAGCACCTAGGTTTAAAGAGGCCCTGGTGTTGAATATCTGTTGAATATATGTCTCTATATTCTAATCTCTACCTTATCTCATGTTTTTAGGTTTTAAACCTAAGAAGCCATTTTCGCCAGTTTCCACAGATGAAGAAAATCCCAATGGCAATAAAGACACCAGTGTAGTCTGGTGGAAGCCTGGCCTCTGCTGGTGTACAGAGGATAGACTGTGAACACGTCTTGTGGCGTTGTCCGCAGTCCCGTGCGGTTACATTCCATTCATCTCACCTTACTGGTGCGTTACAGTTCCTGGATTATCAACAAAACTTGAATTGATTGTGAAGGACTAATGGTGGCTAATGTGATCCAGGTTAGCTGTCAGCAAGTGTTCATTTCCTCCACAGCACTCCCGCTGGAGAAAGGGAAAATTACATGGTTCTCCTTTCAAATCCATGGGCAACCATGTAAACGTATGAAGGAGCATGGTCCTCCAGGGACTCGAATGGGGGGTCTTAACTGGACCAACTACCTCTGTTACATCCATATCCTTATTATTCCTTGTGCAAAGGACTTGTTTAATCCCTTAAAGAGGTACTCCACCAAAAATCTTTTTCTTTCAGATCAACTGGTGTCAGAAAGTTATATAGATTTGTCATTTTCTTCTGTTTAAAAAAAAAAACCTCAAGTCTTCCAGTACTTATGAGCTATTGTATGCCCTGCAGGAAGTGGTGTATTTATGACAACCTTGACACAGTGCTCTCTGCTGCCACCTCTGTCCGTATCAGGAACTGTCCAGAGCAGGGGAGGTTTTCTATAGGGATTTGCTGCTAATCTGGACAGTTCCTGACATGGACAGAGTACCCCTTTAATAAGACAGTTATAGAAAAACATTTGTAATCTCATCCTAGGAATGTGATTTACCCTACCCCAGTCCTTTCTCTTGAAGATACCTGAAAAAGTGTAACCCCCATCATCTCCTCAGATACTAGAATCACTATTGTTCTAGTCATTTCAAACAATAGAGAGTTTCTGCACTGTAGCGTCCTATACCTCAGGAGCCTTTCATTATTTTATTGTTCTTTTGTACAGAAGCTTTATGCACCATGTTGGGCCCGGGTACATTTCTGTTTTTCTATTTTATTTCATTCCTTTATGATTTTGTTTATTTATAAGAAACTCAGCATAAAACCTTTGTTGCAATATTATTGTTAAACTAATTTTTGAAGTAAGCTATGTCGTACAGTATTTGCATTTTGACATTGAATGTCTTGGTTATGTCTCCCCCTGAAAAACTGCACTGGACTTTTGTATATACTGTATGTGTCTCTCTGCTGCGCACAAAGTGCCTTCCTGTATGCACTTATATTTCTATGGGGGTTGTCAGACTTTAATAAATGAGTATAAAACAGATTGTGTGTGTGTTCTTGACTGTAATCCAGGAGCGGACTGCTCTCTATCCAGGAGGGAGGATGCAGAATTAGATGAGATCTCAGATTGCAGGACGAGGGGTTGTCCAGCTTTAGCAGATATTTCCAATATACAGTAGCTGCGGTCATACAGAAAATAATAACCTCCTACGCTACCCCTGTGTCCTGTCTATAGTGTCCCTCGCTGGACTTACTCAGGAGTGACAGCCGGCTCAGCCAATCACATGCTGGGACATACTACAAACAGGCGGTGCTGCTGCTGCTTTCACAGAGCGGTCCCAGCTCCCTGACCTGGCACTGCGTGAGGCGGGGCGGGCGGGGGGGGGGGGGGTAGAGGCACAGGGTGGGATCTAGTTGATTCTGCCCAGTGGGTGAATCGACGGATTAAATTACAGCCAGGCTCGGACTGGCCCGTAGGGGAGCAAGGAAATCCCCCGGTGGGCCCTACCCCTTGGTGGGCCCCTGAGCAGGAGCTGGGCCTCTCTGTTTAGCAGCTCCAGGATGACATATAATCCCCAGCACTGCTGCACATGCCTGTCACCTGGTCATTCATTGCCTCTATATAGTAACCTGGGGTTTCATCTTATTATATATTCATCTTATAATATATTATTATATCAAGAAACTTAAGTGGCACATTATGCTGTTAGCATAGAGTGACTGACAAGTTACTAGCAGTGAGCTAGTATCGCTGGTCACATACACAGCTTTGTGCAAAGTCGCTATAGTAATGTGAAAGGTTTGGCGCTGGTCATACCTAGTATATGTAGGGTGGGCCCCTAGAATAACGCAAGGTACCCAAGTCTGACACTGATCACAGCCCATTTACCAGAACTGTCCTGAAAGTGCTGCTCCTTCCCTTACTGAGGCCTCTGGTCCCTGGATGCTGCCATCCCTGCTGATCATTGAAGAGAAGAGGAGGAGACAGCATACAGCGGGTTGCTGGACAGTCTCCTCCCCCAAGCCCCGCCCGCCCACAGGGTGCCCTTGCAATAAACCTGAGAGGAGAGGAGGGCTTACTGTATGGGTCCTATTACACAGAGCGATTTTTAACGATTAATGATAGACGATCGCAAACGAGATTGTTTATCGTTAACCTGAAAATCGTTCACCATATTACACAGAACAATAATTATTGTTAATCGTTCGTAACCCGTTGCTAATCGGTAGTTACGATCGTTAATACGATTGTTATTGCGATTGTTACTATGATCGTTTTCTCCTTCTGATCCCAGAAAAACAATGAACAATGTGCAATTACACTGAACAATTAGTGAACAAATGCGGAACTTGAACGAACGAATGTGGAATTACAGCGAACGACTACCGATAATTTTAGGTTCACATCTAAATCAACAATCAACGACAAACGAATGATTGTCTGTATGTGTATATGAGCCTGAGTGGATGTACAGTATGTGGCTATGTTCACACTGCGTACGAATCCGTACGAAGTTCTTACGCCACCATACATGTGCGGCTGAAACTACGGCCGTGGGAAAAATCGACATGCGGCCGGATGCGTACGCACTGCGAACATACGCCCGTAGTACAGTTATGCTTCCCTAGCTTGTTTCGAAGCGATCTGAAACAGGACATTTACTTGGAAATCTTCACCCAGCCCAATAAAACTCACAGAACTTTTTGGATCGAAAAATCAAGTTCAATTTGACTGAAATAAGTACTCCGTACGGGACCATATGGAAATCTACGTCTGTGAGTTCGTCAAACAATGGTCTTGTTCATTTCCCGGCGGCGTATACAATGCGATCGTAAGTTTGTACGAAGTGTGAACTGTGCGGCCGTATATCGTATACGTAGTGTGAACCTAGCCTCAGCCTGTATGTGTATATGTGCCTTAATGTTTGAGTATGAATGTGTATACAGTATATGTGACTGTATGTATGTATGTGTGCACATGACTAGGTATTTGTGCATTTGACTATGCATTTTATGTATGTATGTGACTGTATGTATGTGTGCATATGATTTATATATGTGTCTGTATGTATGTGTGCATGTGAGTATGTATGCACGTGTCTGTATATATGAATGTGTCTGTATGCAGTGGCGGAACTACCACCGTAGCAGCAGTAGCTGCTGCTACGGGGCCCGGCTTATCAAGGGGCCCGGCAGTGGGGACTGCGGGCAGGGCCGCTTTAACCAGAGGGCACATGGTGCACGTGCACCGGGCCCACTGGTTAAAGGGGGCCCCCCGAGCAGGCAGGCCGTTGCTATGTGAGACCAGTGCGGTCGCACAGGGCTCCGGCCACCAGCCTGTCAGGGGGGAGCGCATGGAAGGGTAATCTACTTACCCCTCCATGGCGCCCCTGCAGGGCCCCCCCCCCGCCGCTGCTGCTGCGGCGCTTCAGCAGCCGCGATTACAGAGAGAGAGCATTGGCTCCCTCCTGTCAGTCGCTCTGTGGCCACACTTCCTGCAGTCACAAGAGCCGCACTCTCCCTCTAGCGCCGAGTCACTGGAGCGTCGGCGCGAGGGAAGGGGAGTGCAGCCTCTTGTGACCGCAGGAAGTGCGGCCACAAGAGGGAAGAGAAGAGGATTGCGTGGACCTAGGTGAGTAACAGTGTTTGTTTTTTTCAATGTTATATGGGAGGGGGAGCGCATATACTGTTGGGGAGCACAGGGGGCTATTTACTATGGGGGAGCACAGGGGGGCTATATACTGGGGGGGCAGCAGGGGGGCTATATACTATTGGAGGGGGGGGTGCTATATACTATTGGGGAGACAGGGAGACTATGGAGCACAGGGTGGCTATATACTTGGGGGGAGTACAGGGGGCTATATACTATGGGGGAGCACAGGGGGCTATATACTATGGGGGAGCACAGGGGGCTATATACTATGGGGGAGTACAGGGGGGCTATATACTATGGGGAGCACAGGGGGCTATATACTATTGTGGAGCACAGGGGGCTATATACTATGGGAGCACAGGGGGGCTATATACTATGGGGAGCACAGGGGGTATATACTATGGGGGAGCACAGGGGAGCTATATACTAGGGGGAGCAAGGGGGCTATATACTATTGGGGAGCACAGGAGCTAATACTACTGGGGAGCACAGGGTTCTATATACTATTGGGGAGCACAGGGGGCTATATACTATGGGGGGCACAGGGAGCTATATACTATTGGGGAGCACATGGGAGCTATATACTATTGGGGACACAGGGGAGCTATATACTATTGGGGAGCACAGGGGTCTATATACTATGGGGGAGCACAGGGGAGCTACATATAATATGGGGAGCTATTACTATGGGGAGCACAGGGAGCTATATACTACTGGGAGCACAGGGTCATATCACTTGGGAGCACAGGGGGCTATATACTATTGGGGAGCACAGGGGGCTATACAATATGGGGGAGAGCACAGGGGGGCTATATATCTCATGGGGAGAGCACAGGGGGGCTATATACTATTGTGGGAGAGCATAGGGCTGCTATATACTAATGGGGAGCGCACAGGAGGGCTGTATATAACTGGAGGAGCACATGAGGTTATATACTACAGGGACACCTTAAACTATGGAGGCACAGAGGGTGTAACTATATAGGGGTACAGAGGGGTGTAACTACTGTATAGGGGTATAGGGACCTAACTACTGTATGTGTTGGAGCTAAAATATTTGTCCTGGCAGATTCTGGAGAGAATTTCACAGCCAGGAGAAGACTTCAAGGTGGCCCAGGCTGGATGGATAGAAAAAGAAAAGGTGACAGACTCTGATCGGAGAAGACGCCCGCGGTGAGTCACTGGATGTAACTGCACTCTGTTATCTGGGTTGTAGTGTTAGGGGTCATGATGTGGCGGTATTATGGCTGTGTTATCCAGTCACAGTATAGCGGTATTGGTCAGGTCTGGTATGGGAGTATTATCCAATCACAGTATGGCGGTATTGGTCAGGTCTGGTATGGGAGTATTATCCAGTCACAATATGGCGGTATAGGTCAGGTCCGGTGTGGCGGTGTGTAACGCAGTCACAGTATCGCGGTATTGGTGGTCTGGTGTGGTGGTGTTATCCAGTCACAGTGTGGGGGGGGAGGGGGGGCCCCCCATTGGAAAGTTTGCTATGGGGCCCAGCCATTTCTAGTTACGCCCCTGTCTGTATGTATGTGTGCATGTGACTATATATGTATATAATTGTGCATGTGACTATGTATGTATGTGTCTGTGTATATGTATTTGGCTGTATATATGTATATGTCTGTATGTATATGACTATGTATGTGGCTGTATGTATGTATTCATATATGTGTGCATGTGAGTATGTATGTATTCATATACAGTCATGGCCAAAAGTTTTGAGAATGACACAAATATTAATTTTTACAAAGTCTACTGCTAATGGCAATTTGCATATACTCCAGAATGTTATAAAGAGTGATCAGGGTGTGGCTAGCTGCCTTGACTAGGGAATTTGCCAAGGCCCCTTCGCCTCACCAGGTCCCCCCACCTTCCCCCCACTGATCCCCTCTCTCCCCAATAACCACAGACACCGTTCTGGAATTAAATGGCCACAGCAGCCGTTTATTACACCAAATATAAAACATCTCAATATAAAACATCTCAATAACCGTACATATTATTTTGTGACGGGGCGGTCCTCGGAGCCCCAAAATTTTCCCTCAGGCGGCTTATCTTGACTTAACCCAACAGCACGCAGGATTTGCCTCTGGCCGACGGGCCACATAACCCAGAGGCACAACTAAACACCTGTGTGCGTGTAACTGTACCCTTTTAATGGTTGCTAACTACAGCCGCCCAAACCAATAATTACATTTCCTGTTCCGGGAGTCCTGAACCACTCCGAGGTCCCCTCCCCCCACGACCAGTCCACACCAACCCCGAGGACCCCCACCGCCACACAGCTGCCATGACAATTGCCATAACCATACCACCCCTGCTGCTGCCCATCTGAACCCCAGAAACCCAAACAGAGTACCCATGACCAAAAGAAAGGGAGGGTGGGTGGGCGATCACTGCCTGCTAAACCACAAATGGGTGACCACCCCCCTAAGACTAACATTTATACCACCGGCTCCTAAACTACTCCCCCATACCTCCTAACCAATCCCCTCTTCTGTTTACCATTCCACACTCCACTGATCTCCTCCCCCCCTTGGCACACGAGCTCCCCTCCTGCTCACCCAGAGCCTGTTGCCCTCTATCTGACCTGCTACTGTCCTGTCAATCCTGTTCATGAGGGACTCCTTTAAGCTGTGCTTTCTTGTCCGTCCCCACTTGACTAGTGGAATTTGCCAAGGCCCCTTCGCCTCACCAGGTCCCCCCACCTTCCACCCACTGATCCCCTCTCTTCCCCAAACCACAGACACCGTTCTGGATTAAATGGCCACAGCAGCCGTTTATTACACCAAATATAAAACATCTCATATAAAAAATCTCAATAACCGTAACATATTTATTTTGACGGGGCTGTCCTCGGAGCCCAAATTTTCCCTCAGGGCTTATCTTGACTTAACCCCACAGCACGCAGGATTTGCCTCTGGCCGACGGGCCACATAACCAGAGGCACCACTAAACACCTGTGTGCGTGTAACTGTACCCTTTTTAATGTTGCTAACTACAGCCGCCCAACCCAATAATTACATTTCCTGTTCCCGGGAGTCCGAACCACTCCGAGGTCCCCTCCCAACCACGACAAGTCCACACCAACCCCGAGACCCCCACACGCACAGACGCCAACTCCTGACCCCTTAGGTGTTGGCGTGCCACACACACTCGGTCCCACATCAATCCCGTCCCGTACACCCAATGACCACATGTCGGTGCCACGGCGTTTCAGGTGCACCCCATCTCGCCTCCAGTATGCTCCATCTCCCGCCTCCAAGTCCATATGGCGTATTGCCACCGCACCATTACGTGCCATAAACCTCCCCATGGCTCTGTTTACTTAACCCGCTCCTTGTTAATGCGCCTTACGAGCGCGCCCCCCGCCACACCTTACGCGGCACTATATCGACCAGATGGTCACAAGCCTCGGGAACTGCGACCACAAACGAAGAAGGTCGAACTTCATGTCAGCCCACCAGCCCTAATCGGTCCGTGCCCCCAAATCATTCCCTCCTACTGAAGTAAAAGCACATCAGGCTCCCTGTCCAACCTAACATAACGTGGACTTCTGGAAGCACTCTTCTCCACGTCATGCATCTCTCCCCCAGCCAGCGAACCACCGCCTCCCGCGTGAGATACCCAATTGTCGACCGTCCGGCCGCACCGCAGCACGTAGCGCTCCCCAGTATACAAAAGAGTGTCCGAGTATCCATACCAAACGCGGCTCGGGACCTGAGGAGGAAACAAAACAGATAACCAACAACGGGAACAACACACCCCACTCCTTTAATCAATCACCCCTACCCCTCCTCACAATCAACCCCTATCCTTTAACTACCTGTTCCTCTCAGCCGCCCCAGGCGGATGTAGGAACGAAACGTTCGGATTCCCAAGACCAATGTGTCGAACCACCTCCTCACTCAAGCCCCACCGTGCCGTCAGTTGCAGCACCAATCCGGAATGAATGACCACCATACTCTCCTGGGCAAAACCTGCCGCCCCCAGGCATTTCCTGAATACCGCTATGAACTGGAAACGAGACAAAAAGGAAACCGTCATCATGCTGAAGCAATGGCCCCCCCCCCCGTGTCCCGCCCATACACCCTCAAACAAGCCTACCGGCACACTCGAGAGCACGGGACCGCAAACAAGCACCACTCTCTTACCCCTACCCCTCTGGTCCGTCTTCGAGCGGCGAATCCTAAACTCCACCGATCCTCAAAAATCTCCACATCCTCACCCCGTAAACCCCCTGGTACCTTGACTGACGGGCTAACAACTCCCCCAATCGGAGCGCCCAAAAAAATGCCAAGGAGAAGGCCAACCGAAACAACCTAGCTTCACTGGTGAGCGACACAACAACCCTACCTGCATCCCTAATGCCTCCAACACCAAACGACACGGGCGGCGTTGATCCGCCAACCCGGTAAACCTCTCCTAAACCCCTCACCGCCTGCCGCACTAAAAAGGTCTTCGTGACGTCAGGGAGGCCCTCAACTTACAACAACGCCACTCCCGCCAACATCCTGTTCAACCTCGGGACATTTACACCCTCCCCCGGCAGTTACCGATCAATAACAAGAAACCCCCATTCCCCTTCCCCAAACATCCCCAGGTATCCTGCCACCGTACCCACTGCGCCCAAGCCGCCTCATAACCCATCCACGTATTCCGGGTTACCGACTCTCTAATCAAGACACTCGGCCGACCGAAGGGCAGCTTCCACAATTCCTCCTGAAATGGATCCCCCCTCTCGGTCGCGTCCGAACCAGTGATCGGAAACGCTCCCACTGTGAACGAGAGAGAGAATCAGCAATGGAGTTAGTAAACGCAGGGCACATGCACCGCGATCACCCAAGCGTTCAATGGACAAACACTGCAATACTAGATGCTGCAGCAACCGTACCACCGGGGGGTATGAGGCCGACAACCCGTTATTGCTGAAACCACACTCATGTTATCACAGTGAACCGCACTTTTTATTCCTGAACCTGTTCCGCCAAATGGTAACCGCCACCACTATGGGAAACAGCTCGAGCAATGTAAGGTTCCTTACAAACCCGCCTCTGCCATGACTCCGGCCACACGCCCTGCACCAACGCCCTTGTAGAAACGCCCCGAAACCCCAACTCCAGCTGCGTCGGTAAACAACTCCCAATACGTGCCTCAACCACCAAGTCCATCATCAGCGACTTCCCGTTATACGACGCCAGGAACGCTCCCACACTACAAGTCATCCCTCATGCTCTCGCCGCAGCCGCACGAAATGATGGGGCACGCGGATCCCGCCGTCGCCTGTGCCAGGGCGACAGAAAACACGCCCCATAGGCAGATCGGACACGCAAAGTTAAGCTTGCCGAGGAGGGATTGCACTCCTTGAGCGTCACCTTCCGCAACCCCCTCACCTCCGTACTAGCGCCTTGAGGTCTACCAACTTATCCTCCGGCAAGCTAAACTCCATGCGCTCTGTGTCGATCCGTATTATGCCAGAGAAGTTCAAAGCCGTGGCGGCCCTTCTGACTTGTCCACTGCCAGAGGAACCCCAAAATCAGCAAAAACACCCTCCAACGTATGCAACAAAACCGAACACACCCTTGAATTAGCTGGGCGCAGATGCACAAAAAATCATCCAAGTAGTGGATGACTGAGCGCAGCCAGCCACATCCCTCCACCACCATTTCTAAAACGTACTGAACGCCTCAAAATAAGCGCAGGACAGCGAGCAGCCCATCGGCAAAACAACGGTCAACAAATACGCCCCCTCCCAAAAACAGCCCAACAGTGGCATGGAATCGGATGAACCGGAAGAAGCCGGAAAGCTGCTTCAACATCCACTTTTGCAACAACGCCCCCTTTCCAAACTGCCGAACCCACCTCAATGCCTCATCGAACGAGGTATACACCACAGAGCAAAGCTCTGGATCAATACCGTCATTCACCGAGGAGCCCTTGGGGTATGAGAGAGATGAATCAACCCGAAACTTGTTCGGTTCTTTCTTGGCACCACCCCTAACGGCGAGAGACCCGCAGATCCCACAACGGAGGCTCACTGAACGGACCCGCCATCCGCCCCCAGAGTCCACCTCCTTATTCAATTTCGCCGACACCACCGAGTGCGCCACCCGCGAGTTTCAGTTACGCCTCCCCACCGTCTCCCCCCCCCCCCTAGGAGTCCAACAGACGGAATCTTAACCCATGGTAAATCCCTCCTCCAAAACACCGCCGCCGCACGGTCCGGGTATCTACTTAGAAACCCCCGCTATGTGCTCCAGACGCAACGGGACGTCACCCCCTTTCCACTGCGTCCCTTCCCCCTTGCTGCTGTTCTTCTTTTATAAACAGCGCGTCGCCCCATGGGTACCTCCGCAAAAGGAGCACTCGTGCTTGAAACTTGCACTTTTGCTCCGTATTTGCAGTTTCCATCGTTACAGATAAAAAACACAGCCCGCGTTGAGCTGCCGTCGATGTCCGGGGCTGGCTAGAACTCCGACGGACCCGGGAAAGGCCGGGGACTCCCCACCTGTACGCACTGGCGCCGTCACCCGTAACCACAAGCTAATATCTTTATGATCCAACGAATTGCTGGGTCGCAAAGCCTTCCTCTGTCTGAACCCTACATCATACGAAGCCAGGCCTGGCCCCCAACACTCTATAGGCCTCGCCTATCGCGTCCAGATAACAAAAAGGCCGCAGCAATTGCTCCGGCGCCTTTTCACCCAATAACACTGGCCAGACTGGAGAACGCCTGCAACAGTTAGTAAAAGTTCGAGGTATCAACCTATACCTTTCTTTTCTTCCTTGTCCTTTCTCCTCAGAAGGTTTTACCTATCTAGGTTAAACTTCTCTAACGGCAATAGTGAAAAGATCTCACATATTCCCCCCGCCATATCTGCTCACTTACTTCCGGTTTGAGGAGGCGCCCACACGGCCCCTCAAACACCCATAAACCTCCCCCCCCGGGCCGCTCCCCCAGCTAACATATTCCCCTCCCCAGCCACCTCCGCATCCTTACCCTGGGTACCGGTCAACCCCCCTCCACCCCCAGAGGACTGGTGGCCTCCACAATCGTCCCACCTCCACTAGGCCCTGCCACACAGGCTGACACCCCTGAAACCCCCCTCCCATGCAGGTAATGGCGATCAGCCCCCCCCATCCCGCACCAAAAGCAGACAAAACCCTTGCAGCCCATACAACAATGTCCCCAAGCCCCCCAGCTGCGCGTTGCCCAGTAACACCAACGCCGGCGCTGTCACTACTGCGGGCGCTGCAAAACGCTGCCACTCACCCGGCTTTGTCTGGGACCGGCGGGCCCACAGCGGCCGCTCCTGGGTCCGGCTGCAATGCTTCCCTCTCTCCCGGACCTTCGGTCTGCGTTGATGGCTTCCGGCGCCCCTTCGATGACTACTCGGCGACCTCTGACCGGAGACTTACGGTGGGCTGACGCAGGGGCACTTCCGGCTGAGGCTGATGACGTCGCCCTTCGTCGTCACTCCTGCGACGCTACGCAACCTGCACGGCTCCGCCCCCTCACCTCCGCCGGCGAGTGGCGCCGATCCTCGGGAGCTGAACCACGGCTGCTGGGTCCGTAACCAGGTGAACCCTGCTCGCTGCTCTCAACGCGGCCGAGAGGCCGCCGGCTGCGGCCCCCGCCCTCCTTCCCCTGCTGCTTCTCACAGCAGCGCGTCCACGCCGAGCTGTGTGCTCTTCTCCGGCAGGCTCGCACCACCAGCCGCTCCGGACCCGATCCACCCGCGACGTCGTCTGAAGGAGGGGAGAGGACATCTCCCCTCAGCTGCGGGGTCCCGCCTGGCAGAGGGAATCCTCCCGGATCCTGCAGCAGGGCGGAAGTGGCCCTGCCCGCGGCAGCACCCGGAGGGTCCCTGGAGGGGCTCCCAATTCGGGCGCCGGACCCGGGGTCATTTCAGGGCTCAGGGCGCTCAGGAGGCCGGGTCCCTAGTCCGTCTCGGAGGGAAGAAGTGGCTGGGCGCCGATTCCCCAGACCCCAGCAGACCTCGGAGTTGGGTCTGCAGCCATTCTTGGACCACCCCGCTCATCGGCCATCCTCCTCAACTTTCCATCAGCGCTTCAGAAGACATGAGGGCATACGGATACAGCACAGCAGACAGGTAATACGATCACTGCCTGCTAAACCACAAATGGGTGAACCACCCCCTTAAGGACTAACATTTATACCCCTGGCTCCTAAACTACTCCCCCACTACCTCGAACCAATCCCTCTTCTGTATTACCATTCCACACTCACTGATTCTCCTTCCCCCCCCTTGCACACGAGCTCCCTCCTGCTCACCCAGAGCCTGTTGCCCCTCTATCTGACCTGCTACTGTCCTGTCAATCCCTGTCATGAGGGA
>NW_027209409.1:0-24337 GCF_027789765.1 Dendropsophus ebraccatus | reverse complement strand
ATTTTCTCATTTCCTTTCCTCCCTTAGGCCTTATCAATCACCCAGTAACCCGAGAGAGTCCATATGTCACTATTCCTCCGTCTACTTTAAATTACATTGGTGAGCAATATGGTTTGTAGATATATAATCACCTAAAACACTAGATACTATCTGAAAATACAACTAATATAAAATCATAATAAAACATCAAAGTAAAAATATATATTCATCTCATAGCATACAACATACTATAAATGTATTCTTTAGTTTACAAAGCCTTTTTTTGCCCCCCTCCCCCCCCCCCCCACCATACAGAATACACCTGTAGAGCACATTTTCCTTCTCTTCTCTTCAGCCTTTCCCTCTAATACAGCCGTGTTACACCTAATTGTTCTCCCCAGTCGTTTTGTCCTGGCTTTTATGAACAGAAAGAATCAAAAATCCAGAGTGTATTTGCCGATATCCCCGTCAAGACACAGATGTGACACCAATTAAGCAGAATATTTTTACTTGTCTCTTATTTGTTCGCTGAATGTAGTTTCTATTCCTCCGAGGCATCAGTCCAAGTTCAGGGATTGAATTAAACAAGTCCATGACGTTCAGTTCTTTACAAACCTACTGCTCATTGCAAATATTTCCCCCCTTTCTAAGTTCTTTAAAAAAAAAAAAAAAGAAACTGTCTCCTTTCTTTTCATTCTATGCAAGGTAATTGATAGTCTCTATCAGAGGTCAGGATTTGCATAGGAATTAAGAGCAGCAAATTAATTTCATATTCTGTTCACATCTCCAATTATTCCTGCAGACCTTTGTCTGCGTCTCTGGCAGGGAGAATGATCAGCTGCTCTTCAGCGAGCAACATCTGTGCAGTTAATAATTTGATAAACAACTAATACAATAGTTTCTGAATGATCTGCCAAGCACACGATTGATTTAACCAATTGTCAAGGCTTTATGTGGAGTCCTACTGAAGAAATGTCTACTTAGATCATCAAAAAGAATCTGGAACCCGTTCCCTTGTAATGTAACAAAGACAATATTATTTCTTCGTAGAAAAACTATTTTGCAATATATTGTAGCTCTATTTATATCACGTCCGTCTACCGTCTTCCAGAGCTAATTCTCATTATGCTTCCATTACATCTACAATAAATTGTTGTCCCTGATAGACAAACAATGGTGAATGTTTACCCATGACTCAGATGTACCCGGTATAAAAAAAAACCTATTATTTATATATTGTATAGATTGTGAATTGTTCTTGTATTTGTTAGTTCTATCAAGAGAACGCTGGTAATCGGTCAAAGAGGAATTATGAAATCTTATGGTGGTTCGGAACAGAATAAACCCTTTTAAAAACGTCATCTGTCGAAGGAGAGTCAGGAGGTCTCCAGACATAATAGATGGTTGGCTGGTCTCGAGGAAATTGGTGGGTTTGGCCATGTTTTTACTACTTTGTTTAGAAGCCTTTAGTCAGTGTTTTAAGCTTTATACATGCTATATAAGCTTTATACAAGCTATATACATGTGTTCATGTAACGCCCGGAGTAGTGGATCCACTGGACCGGCACCAGCGATGGCACAACCTCACCAGGGAGCGGAGTCTAAGGGGCCGCTGGTTTTCACCAGAGCCCGCCGCAAGGCGGGATGGACTTGCTGCGGCAGGCGACCCCCAGGTCGCTACCCCTGGCTTGGTTGCTGGTGTCGGCAGGCGAGGCGTGGCTGGAGATGGCACAGGCAATAGTCTGCAGATGAGAGAGCACGTGACAAGCTGGACACAGGAACAGGTGGAGCGACAGGGGAACAGGAACCAGGAACAGGGACTAGGGACCAGGTAACGGACAGGACTCAGGAACAGGGACTAGGGACCAGGTAACGGACAGGACACAGGAACAACAGGGAGCTGGGCCCAAACGCTATGGGAAGCATGTAGAGGCTCCAACACAGGGGACAGGGCATGCTGGGATTTATAGGGGAGTGATTAGGTGCAACTACCAATTAGGAGCGCACTGCCCCTTTAAATCTGAGACAGCCGGCGCGCGCGCGCCCTAGGAGGCGGGGACGCGCGCGCCGGCCGGCACAGCGGGAGACAGGAGCGTGGAGAGGTGAGGCGCCCCCCGGGGCCGAGGTGATAGCAGCGCCGGGTCCCCGACTATGGACCCCGGCTGCTGCATGGGCAGGAAGCGGTCGCGGGCGGCGGCCCGGAACGCGGGACGCCGCCGCGGCCGTGACAGTACCCCCCCCCCTTTGGCCTCCCCCTCTTTCTTGCCTGCAGATGGCACAGGAAGCCACAAAGTCTTTGACATCTTGAAACAGACTAGGCCACCAGTAGTGGCGAGAGATCCGTTGGCCGGTCTTACGGACTCCAGGGTGCCCGGCCTCCAACGAGGAATGACCCCACTTCAAAATACCTCTTCGAAGCGCAGGGTGAACATGAGTCTTTCCGGGGGGTACTCTCTGAAGCGAGGAAGGTGACGACTTGGTGCTAGGCGATCAGGCGGTAAAACATGGCAAGGGACTGTGGGTCTGTGGACGAGGACCTTCTGTAAGTTCTCCCGGTGGTGAGAGGACACGACCTTAGTCTTGGGTACGGAGAGAGGGTACACCTCGGCAGAGAAGGCATCCGCCGAGTCTTGGTCTTCTGCCGGTAGGTCGGGTAGAGGCTTGGCTGGGACAGGAAACGACATAGTACACTTGGTCTGAGGTGACCTGAGACACTGGTTGGAACAGTCCTGACCCCAACTGAGAATCTCCCCGGTTCTCCAGTCCAGTTGAGGGGCATGTTCTTGCAGCCACGGGAGTCCCAGGAGGACCGCGGGGGAAGAATGGGGCAGGACGTAGAAGGATATCTCTTCTTGATGTAAAGGACCCACCTGGAGGACTAAAGGTGCGGTCTGGTAGTACACACGGTCGGTAAGAATTTCGCCTGTGACCGAGGAGATAGACAGGGGCCTGGCTAGTCGGGTCACGGGTAGCCGCCATCTTTGGACTAATGTTGCCGCAATAAAACTGCCTGCTGACCCAGAATCGAGGAAGGCAGTAGTCTGATGATTTCGTCCTGAAAGAGTCCGGATGGAAACTGGCATAGACAGACTTGGAATCGGTGGCATTCACACCTAGGGACACCTGTCCCACCGGACCTAGGTGCGAGCATTTTCCGGATGTTTGGGGACGTAGGGGACATCCCAGCCGGAAGTGATCGGAACCACCGCAATAGAGACAGAGATTCTGCTCCAGGCGCCGGATTCTTTCATCAGGCGTCAGGTGAGCCCGTTCCACCTGCATAGGAATCTCAGGAGAGGGTTGGGACATCGAAAGGTCAGGATTCTGGAAAACCGGCGCCAGCTGGGGATGGCGACGGGAACGGGTTAGTAAATGTTCATGCCGAACCTCCTCCTCCCTCTCCGAAAAACGAGTATCAACTCGGGTGGCCAGTAGAATGAGTTCGTTCAGGGAGGTAGGCAGGTCTCGGGCAGCGAGCACGTCTCTCACACGACTAGACAGGCCCTTCTTGAAGGTGGCCAATAGGGCGGCCTCGTTCCAGTCCAATTCGGCTGCCAGGGTGCGGAACTGGATGGCGTAGTCACCAACAGAGGAGCTGCCTTGAGAGAGGTTGAGGAGAGCAGTCTCGGCTGAAGAAGCACGGGCAGGTTCCTCAAAGACGGAGCGAAACTCGAATAGGAAGGCCCGGAGATTGGCAGCAACTGGATCATCACGGTCCCACAGTGGCGTGGCCCAGGCCAGGGCTCTACCTTCTAATAGGCTGATGATGAAAGCCACTTTAGAGCGCTCGGTGGAAAACTGACTACTCAAAAGTTCAATGTGCATGGTGCACTGAGTCAAGAATCCTCTGCACAACTTAGAGTCCCCAGAGTACTTGCTTGGGAGGGGCCAGTCGGAGTGAAGAAGAAGCGTCAGGAGGTGGTGTGCGCTGGGCAGTAGTCTGCTGCTGTAAGGCGGCAGTGAGTTGCTGGATCTGCTGTGACTGCTTCTGGATTTGTTGCGCCTGCTGAGTGACCACTCTGGCGACATCACGGAGATCAGGCACCTCGCCGGGATCCATGGTTGGAGCCTACTGTAACGCCCGGAGTAGTGGATCCACTGGACCGGCACCAGCGATGGCACAACCTCACCAGGGAGCGGAGTCTAAGGGGCCGCTGGTTTTCACCAGAGCCCGCCGCAAGGCGGGATGGACTTGCTGCGGCAGGCGACCCCCAGGTCGCTACCCCTGGCTTGGTTGCTGGTGTCGGCAGGCGAGGCGTGGCTGGAGATGGCACAGGCAATGGTCTGCAGATGAGAGAGCACGTGACAAGCTGGACACAGGAACAGGTGGAGCGACAGGGGAACAGGAACCAGGAACAGGGACTAGGGACCAGGTAACGGACAGGACTCAGGAACAGGGACTAGGGACCAGGTAACGGACAGGACACAGGAACAACAGGGAGCTGGGCCAAACGCTATGGGAAGCATGTAGAGGCTCCAACACAGGGGACAGGGCATGCTGGGATTTATAGGGGAGTGATTAGGTGCAACTACCAATTAGGAGCGCACTGCCCCTTTAAATCTGAGACAGCCGGCGCGCGCGCGCCCTAGGAGGCGGGGACGCGCGCGCCGGCCGGCACAGCGGGAGACAGGAGCGTGGAGAGGTGAGGCGCCCCCCGGGGCCGAGGTGGATAGCAGCGCCGGGTCCCCGACTATGGACACCGGCTGCTGCATGGGGCAGGAAGCGGTCGCGGCGGCGGCCCGGAACGCGGGACGCCGCCGCGGCCGTGACAGTTCAGAATGGACTCTAAGGTAGGTAATGAGTAATGTAAGGCTTACAGGTAAGTGCACCATCAAAATTACATAAACACGGCATGTCCAAAGAGTAAAGGACATTTCTCAGTAAGGAAAAAAATGTGAATTAGAAGATCAACCAATAAAAGTGGAAATTTTACTGGTAAAACCCCTGCTGTGTCTGTCTAGTATCTCCTCTCTACAGTACAGTGTGATACTACATGTCTTGTACTGCTGTGTGCATCTAGTATCTCCTTTCTACTGTATAGTGTGATACTACATGTCCTGTACTGCTGTGTGTGTCTAGTGTCTCCTCTCTAAAGTACAATGTGATACTACATGTCCTGTACTGCTGTGTCTGTCTAGTATCTCCTCTCTACAGTACAGTGTGATACTACATGTCCTGTACTGCTGTGTGCATCTAGTATCTCCTTTCTACTGTATAGTGTGATACTACATGTCCTGTATTGCTGTGTGTGTCTGGTATCTCCTTTCTACTGTATAGTGTGATACTACATGTCCTGTACTGCTGTGTGTGTCTAGTGTCTCCTCTCTAAAGTACAATGTGATACTACATGTCCTGTACTGCTGTATTTGTCTAGTGTCTCCTCTCTACAGTACAGTGTGACACTATATGTCCTGTACTGCTGTGTGTGTCTAGTATCTCCTCTCTACAGTATAGTGTGAAACTACATGTCTTGTACTGCTCTTTACCTGTGTCAGGATGAGCTGCTACTTTGGGCACCAGGTGAGGGCGGCTTCATTTTATTCTTCTGAGGCCCTGTGTGATCCGTACAGGACCCTGACTACAGTCCAGTCCTCTACATAGAAAGTAATTTCCAGTTTCCTGTAGCTCTTTCTGACTATTGTATGTAAGAACACGAGGGACCACTGTATATACTGTGTTTCCCCTGAAAATAAGACACCCCAACTAGCCTAAAGTAAGGCATCTCCCCAAAATAAGGCACCCCCACTCTAAACTAAGGCACCCCCAAAAGTAAAGCCACCCGCCGCCTATAGGGACTTCTGCCACCTAATGCCATTGTGGACCTTCACAGCCAGCGCTGCAGACATACTGGTCAACGGACCCCACGTTCTGCCGCACGTCCAGATGCATGCTGGAGGTCACCTGACACATGTCCCACTGCACGCTTCTGGTCTTGTTGCTGTTGCGCTCCGGTTTCAGCAAAAAAAACACTGATGACATTGGTGAGTATTCTGAGGGGCCGGAGGGGAGGGGGAGAAATAAGACACCCCAAAAATAAGATATAGTGCCTCTTTGGGAGCAAAAATTTATATAGGACACGGTACATCTACAAGGGAAGACTAGATGGACCGGGTGGTCTTTCTCTGCTGAAATTTTTTTTATGTATCTATATAAATTTAAATCCACCAGCAGCACACCAGGCTAAAATCTGGGAAAAATCCTGATGGATAACATTTTTTACAACCAATACTCTGTCATCAGCCATTGCAAACGATAGTTTGTTTATAACTCTCATACAATTGTTAGCCAAAAGGCCAAAATCCTCTATTTCAGATGGCTATTGTCTTACGCGTTTGGGCAACTTTATTGCCGATACAGAAAGGTTTGATGGGAAAATGGCCGGTCTCCTAGGACACATATACAGACATATAAACAGTTGTGTTTACATATAAATATGGCATATGCCAATTTTTACAAAATATAAGTGATCCTGTAAAACCCCATTTGGAAATTTAGGAATATTGGCCAGGTGGAGCAATTCATGATCAATAGCATTTTGTGTACCATAGTGATAAAATCACACATGATTATAATATGCACATTGATTGCACTGATCGGAAGTTTACATACCCTTGAGTGTTTGGCTGATAATATGCACTCAAGTTGACGCACTCACACTAATTGAAAGTGCAGGGAAGTATATGTATTCATGCCTGTGCCTTGTCTGATTGTAATTAGTGTTTGTATATAAATAGTCAATGAGGGAGATTTACTAAGACTGGCATTTTCCTACTCCGATCCTATGTAACTTCCCCTGTGTTTACTGCTCTGGATTTAAAGGAGAAATAGGACAATTTTAAATAATTGACAGCCGGCAGGGGGTAACATAGTAACCAAGCACTACTTACCTCTCCCTGTGCCTGTGTAGCTTTGCCCTGGGCTGCGCCACCGGCTCCGGGACCCCAGCTGGATGGCATTTTCCCCCTAGTTGTGATGACATCACGACGCGGGGGGAAATAACGACCCAGCTTATGGACAGCATGCTTAGCCAATCAGTGACTGCAGTGCTGTCCCGTCTCAGTCACTGACTGGTCCGTCCATCAACTGAGTCATGACGACAGCTGAGAAGAAGATCCCGGAGCCCGGCAAGGGTCCTGGAGCAGCAATCCAGTGCTGGAGAAGCACAGGGAGAGGTAAGTAGTGATGGTTATTAAGCTGATGTTCCAGTGCCCCCTTTCCTCAGTCCCCTGCTGCTGTTACTGTATTGTAACAACGGCAGGGGAGAGAGGGGAGGGGGCAGAGCTCACGGGCACGTGCCCCGCGCTCCCAGCCTTCCATCCCGACCCCCGCCAGCTTCCGTAGTCAGGAAACTAGAAGCCTGAAGCTTCCGGTTTCCATGGCTATTATCGAGGCTCTGCGATCACTTCACAGAGCCCTGATGGACACCGGACAGAGAAACCTCCTTCTGTAGAGGGAGAATTCTCTGTCTGGAGCCCTATAGATGCTGCGGTCGTGCTGACTGCAGTATCTATAGGGTTAATTCCCAGCACTGGAGCGTGGCTGGGAGTTGCAGGAGTTGCCTGGACCCGCCGCGGATTACACAGGTGCAGCTCCTGCGAATACTTTTTTTGGTGAATACTCAAAACAGGCAGATTTAAAAAAAAAAGTTGCATCTAAAAAATATTTGCCCGTCGAATACTGATTCATGTATAGAACTTCCAATTATAGAACAAATCCAATTATTCACCAAAAAATAGGCGCAAAACCCTTAATAAATTTCCCCCTATGTGCTTTTGGACTGATGTGTTTCAGGCTTATCTGGAAACTCTAAACGCCATTTTACATGGTATGATAATGAGGGGGAAGCGAGTGCCGATCTGTAAGGTCAGCTCTCACTTCCCCCTTGTTCCCTGCTTGCTGCCTGTGCTATTACACGCACAGAGAGCGAGTGGGAAGGAGCAGAAGGGGCCGCTGGGAGTAGTGGGAAAGGCCGCCATGCTGCATATTGAAGTCAGCAGTGGTCTGCCGCCTCTCCTATTACACGGAGCGATGCACAGCAGATGTCGCTGACATGATTGTGCTGTTTCAACATGTTTAAAGACCACGATCAGCCAACATTATGCATGTCAGCTGATCGTAGTCCTTTAACATGTCCTATTAAACCGAATGACTATTGGCCAGAATGGTCAGTAATCGGCCAAGTACGGCCGATAATTGTTTCATGGAATAGGGCCTTTAGTCAACTAGGAGCTTTAACTTACGCCTGACAAGCATCAGTTTAATTTTTAAGTCCAAATGTGTATAGAGTTTCAGTAACATTCACAAAATTCGTCAAAACTAGGTGGCTTTTATGCATTGTCCTCCTGGAGTCTGCTCACATAAGTGATGAGCCGAATGAACTTTATATGTCTAAACTAGTTCAAAGTAAAGATGAAATAATTGTTGTTGACAATCAGGTTGCCTCTATAATTTGCCCATGAAAAATGAGCGGCCCATGCTTCCTCTGTGCATATATTAGTTTTTTTTTTAAATAAAGACCATCCACATTCAGTAGCAAAGCATCCTGGGGGTGCTCGCATTGTATGGTCAGCCCTCCTGTCACACAGCACCAAAACCTCTGTAACCACATAGTCATATTATACTGACTGAATTGTTGCATAACAAAGAGCATTGTCTCCTGGTAAACTGCAGAGCTGATAATGTAATCAGCAAAAGTTAATAAAATAAATAGCCTTTAATTACCCTCAGCACTGGCGGAACTACCGCCGTAGCAGCGGTAGCGGCTGCTACGGGGCCCCGCCGCATCAGGGGCCCGTGACGCGGGCCCCTGGAGCTGACATATCCTGCAGCACCCGGCGGCTGAGCATGCCTCCCGGGTGCTGTAGCCGGGGGCCGGTCCCGTGCTCCTCCCGACCCAGAGACTCCTTTCCCCAACCATAGGGAAAAGGAGTCACTGGGCCAGGAGGAGCACGGGACCGGTCCACAGCGCTCCTGTCACCCCCTGTCTGATACGCGGCTGCCGTCTGATGACGCGTCCTAGCCCCGGCAGCGCGCGTATCATAGAGTTCTGTGTGGGCTTGTGCTGCTGCCCCGACTTCCGGCACAGAGACGTGTGCCGGAAGTCGCGGCTACAGGCCCACACAGAACTCTATGATACGCGCGCTGCCGGGGCTAGGACGTGGCATCAGACGGCAGCCGCGTATCAGACAGGGGGTGACAGGAAGAAGACTCGACGGGGGAGCGTGTTGTTAGGTGAGTTTTTTTCTTTTTTTTAAACTTGCTTTTCTCGGGGGGGGGGAAGGGGCATCTATAAGGGGGGGGGAAGGGGCATCTATAAGGGGGGGGGGGAGAAGGGGGCATCTATAAGGGGGGGGAGAAGGGGGGCATCTATAAGGGGGGGAGAAGGGGGCATCTATAAGGAAGGGGGGAGGAGAGAAGGGGGCATCTATAAGGAAGGGGGGAGGGGAGAAGAGAAGGGGGCATCTATAAGGAAGGGGTGGGGAGAAGAGGAGGGGGCATCTATAAGGAAGGGGGGAGGGGAGAAGAGAAGGGGGCATCTATAAGGGGGGGGAGAAGGGGGCATCTATAAGGTGGGGGAGAAGGGCATCTATAAGGAAGGGGGCATCTATAAGGAAGGGGGGAGGAGAGAAGGGGGCATCTATAAGGAAGGGGGGAGGGGAGAAGAGAAGGGGGCATGGGCATCTATAAGGAAGGGGGGGAGAAGAGGAGGGGGCATCTATAAGGAAGGGGGGAGAAGAGAAGGGGGCATCTATAAGGGGGGGGGAGAAGGGGGCATCTATAAGGAAGGGGGGGGGAGAAGAGGAGGGGGCATCTATAAGGAAGGGGGGGAGGGGAGAAGAGAAGGGGGCATCTATAAGGGGGGGGAGAAGGGCATCTATAAGGGGGGGGGGAGAAGGGGGCATCTATAAGGTGGGGGGGGAGAAGGGGGCATCTATAAGGAAGGGGGGAGAAGGGGGCATCTATAAGGAAGGGGGGAGGAGAGAAGGGGGCATCTATAAGGAAGGGGGGAGGAGAGAAGGGGGCATCTATAAGGAAGGGGGGGGGGAGAAGAGGAGGGGGCATCTATAAGGAAGGGGGGAGGGGAGAAGAGAAGGGGGCATGGGCATCTATAAGGAAGGGGGGGAGAAGAGGAGGGGGCATCTATAAGGAAGGGGGGAGAAGAGAAGGGGGGGGAGAAGGGGGCATCTATAAGGAAGGGGGGAGGAGAGAAGGGGGCATCTATAAGGAAGGGGGGGAGAAGAGGAGGGGGCATCTATAAGGAAGGGGGGAGGGGAGAAGAGAAGGGGGCATGGGCATCTATAAGGAAGGGGGGGAGAAGAGGAGGGGGCATCTATAAGGAAGGGGGGGAGAAGAGGAGGGGGCATCTATATGGAAGGGGGGAGAAGGGGGCATCTATAAGGAAGGGGGGAGGAGAGAAGGGGGCATCTATAAGGAAGGGGGGAGGAGAGAAGGGGGCATCTATAAGGAAGGGGGGGGGAGAAGAGGAGGGGGCATCTATAAGGAAGGGGGGGAGAAGAGGAGGGGGCATCTATAAGGAAGGGGGGAGAAGAGAAGGGGGCATCTATAAGGGGGGGGGGAGAAGGGGGCATCTATAAGGAAGGGGGGGAGAAGAGGAGGGGGCATCTATAAGGAAGGGGGGAGGGGAGAAGAGAAGGGGGCATGGGCATCTATAAGGAAGGGGGGAGGAGAGAAGGGGGCATCTATAAGGAAGGGGGGGGGAGAAGAGGAGGGGGCATCTATAAGGAAGGGGGGGAGAAGAGGAGGGGGCATCTATAAGGAAGGGGGGAGAAGAGGAGGGGGCATCTATAAGGAAGGGGGGAGAAGAGAAGGGGGCATCTATAAGGAAGGGGGGAGAGGAGAAGGGGGCATCTATAAGGAAGGGGGGAGAGGGGGGCATCTATAAGGAAGGGGGGGAGAGGGGGCATCTATAAGGAAGGGGGGGAGAGGGGGGCATCTATAAGGGAGGGGGGAGAGAGAGACCATCTATAAGGAAGGGGGGGAGGGGGACATCTGTAAGGAAGGGGGGTGGGGGGGGGGAGGGGGGGCATCTATAAGGGAAGGGGGGGGAAAGGGCCATCTATAAGGGGGGGACACCATAGGGGGAGAGCAGGCCATCTATAAGGGGAGAACATAGGGGGAGAGGGGGACAACATAGGGGGAGGAGGGGGGATATAACGTACAACATTGGGGGAGAGGGGAACATCTATAAGGGGACAATAAAGGGGGAAAGGGGCCATCTATAGGGGGGGCAACATAGGGACCATCTATAGGGGGGGGCAACATAGGGGACCATCTATAAGGAGACAACATGGGGGGGGGCATCTATAAGGGGGGACAGCGGAGGGGGGCTAACATAAGGAAGCTATCTATAAGGAGGGGCGACAGAGAGGAGGGCCATATACTAAAATGGGATCACATAGAGTCAGCCTGCCCACTAAATGTGGGTGTAAAGGGGCCAATACAGATGTGCAGTTGTTAGAGATGAGGATGGTGACAGAGTGTGGAGCCTAATATGTCTGTCTGGCAGATTCTGTGGATTCGTGGCCCGGAGAAGTTCTCATAACGGCCCAGGACAGATGGAAAAGAAAATGAAAAGGGAAGAACTCCGATCAGAGAAGACGTCTCCTGTAAGTCACCTGATGTAACTGTACTGTAATTTTATATGGTGTACAGGACCTGTGTAGAGCTGAGTGTGTTGATGGCATAGTGGTAGATCGAGAGGGGGGGGGGGGGGGGGGGGTGGGGGGGCGGGGGGGGGGGGGCGGGGGGCCCCAATCAAAAGTTTGCTATGGGGCCCAGCCATTTCTAGTTACGCCCCTGACCCTCAGTCCATACCTGCATAATGAACAGGTGTTCTTCCTTGTGTGAGCGCGCAAAGGACTGGGACTTGTTGTGTTTGGTCTCTTTTTTCTAACAAAAAAAGACCAAGCGGGAGCATAGACCACAGTTTCGCCATAGGTATAACTTTGATTTAAACATAAAAAAAACAACGGAAAAAAAAGAAAAAAAAACCTGACTTGCAATCACAACTCCTGTTGATTTCTTAAAAAAATTGTTACAGGTACACTTTAAGTCTTTAAGTAAACAGTTGTAAGACCCCCAATAACCCTTTAGGTAAATATAACATATTCCACAACATAAGATTTCTTGAGCTGAGTCTCTTCTGATGCCTTGTGTGGATTTGCACCATGTTATACGTAATGGATGGCTTTTTTTCCCCATTACTATTATTATTTATTCTGTTATCGACCACAAACATAAGAGTAAAGCTGGCGCTCCTGCTGCTTAGCCGTATAGAAGCTATACCAGTATTACATTAAAATCTGTCCATCAGATTGGACTAGAACTGGCTGAAACTGTGAATTTATCCTCCCTGAGCCTGACTGCGTGTTCTCGCATGAAGTTCTGTTGAACCAGTTGGGAATATCTTTTCATGGTCATAATACATCTGTGTATGTTATACATAGAAACCAATTATTCAAATTCTGATCCTGATTAGAAATAATTAGCATATTCCAATTTTGCTCCTGATTAAGAGTCATTAGCATATTTATAGTCCCTTTGGCAAACCATGCTCGGCTATGTTGTTTTCATGGCAGACACAATTTTGTCTTCCAATTCTTGCCAAAATATCTCAACAGGTGCAGCCGCCACAATTCGGTTTTGTTTATGCCTCATTACTTGGGCTGATAAATGACTTTATATATCACTGTACATGTCTATTGCGTTTATTGCTATGCCCTGAATCTCTTAGGGCTTTATAACCATGAACAATGCATGTTAGTACATACGCTCCCACAGCTTCATCAGCTAATGAGCCATTGATAATTTTACATTCTTCTAAGTAGAAATTGTTGTTAATGAAGAGAACAATTTTATGGTTGTCACTGCTCTCCCCACGTTACTAAAATAAACAAAAACTTGTATAGTCTTACTTGAAAACTTTGCCCCAATGAAAAAATATACTGTAATTATATTATTATTATTATTATTATTATTATTATTATTATTACTATTATTAATAATTTATTATGTGTTATTTTTCATAATTATTAATGTATTATTTATTATAAATTTTGTAATTTAAATTATGTTTCTAGATATTGAAGTTGCATACCACCAAGTGTATTAGCAGGGCGCTATGATGTTTTGGTGGTGCGCCACACCAATAGGAATGCAAAGCTGCTATGCCATGGCAGGACTTGGTGGAAGAAACGTCTGTTCTTGAGGACTACACAAAGGTCTACTGATGCCTTACGGCCCTATTACACAGAGCGCTAATCGGCTTGTAGAGGCCCAATGATCAGTTGATGAAATGATCATCGGCTGATTATTTCTTTAGGTCCAGACCTAAAATCGTCGGGGGCGCCTTGGCCGACAGCTGATGACTGTAGTATAAAATAAAGTATTAACTCACCCTACCATGTTTCCCAGTATCCTTGATCCTTCCCCGGTGTCTGCAGCTCTGCCGTCTGTTCTGGTCTCTGCACAGAAAAGTCACGGGCCGCTTAGTTAATCACTGGCCGCGACAGGCCATGGGTCAATCAGCCAATCACTGGCTGGGCCTTCCCCAGTGGCCTCGTAGGCCTTCCCCAGTGTCTGCAGTTCTGCCTTCTGTTCCGGACTCTGCTCTAACAGGCTGCAAGCCACTCAGCCACTCACTGGCCGCTGCTTGTCTCAGCCAGTGATTGGCTGAGCAGTCCGTGACTTGTCAGTGCAGAATCCGGAACAGAAGGCAGAGCTTCAAACACTGGGGAAGGCCTCTGAGGACACCGAGGAAGGCCCGGTCAGTGATTGGCTGATCGACCCGTCGCCTGTCTCGGTCAGTGACTTGTCAGTGCAGAGTCTGGAACAGAAGGAAGAGATGCAGACACTGAGGAAGGCCTCTTAGGACACTGGGGAAGGTCTGTGGACACCAGGGAACGTGGTAAGGTGAGTTAATACTTTATTATTTTACACTAAAGGCAAGGGCTGCATGCACATCGGTAATGTTGTCTGTGCAGCCCGACAGTTGGCCACTGTAAATGCTCAGCAAGCGAGCAATATATAGGCTTGCTTGAAGGGAACCTGATAGCTATTTTAAGGCTACTTGAACTATGGGCAGCATTACACAGAGACAGAATGTGGTAACATTGTAAACTATAGACATGATGGGAGAGACCTGAATTTTATTACGTAAATTGTTACTATCATTTAGAGAGTACCTGTCATGAAAAATAACTTTAGATGTGTCATCAAGCATGTCAAAAGTTATTGATCACAGCAGGTCTCACTGCTGAGACCCACTGTGATCAAGAGATAAAGCAGGAGAGAGAGCAGCAGTGGCAAGGGAGGGGGTTGCACTGCCACTGTGCTCTCTCCGTAGCTATATATCCTGATCACAGTGGGTCTCAGCAGTTAGACCTGTTGTGATCAATAACTTTTGACATGGCCTCATATGTCAAAAGCTATTTTAATAACAGGTATGTGGGTGCTCAGCCAGCACTTCTTTTGGCTTCTTCTAGTGATCAGTAGGGATCTGTACACCCAGACACCAAAACTTTCGGCATGTCTTAATGATGTGTAAAAAGTTTTTAAATGACAGCGATGCTTTACAGAAAGTGTGCCAGCCCATTTTTGAATATAAAATCCATTACACACATATCTCTGGCGCAGTAAATGCAAAGAATTTAGAGCTCTGTATAAAAATAATAAATTAAACCTGTTTGCTAAAAAATATATAAATTAGAGATGAGCAAAGTGAATCCAGCAAATCAAAATTTGCTGTGAATCAGGCTGTCAATTCGCTTTGTTCTGCGAAGCGAATTCCCTCCAATTTGTTAAGGAAATTCCAAGAAAAAAGAAAAAAAAAGGCAGCCGCACATGCTCTCTGGAGCATCACTAGGCGGGAGAAAGGGATTAACCATAATCCCTAGTGCTCATCCAATCAGCTGCAGGCCCCTCTGTGATGTCAGCACCGCCCCCTCACCCTCTATATAAGGTGGTTTGGTGACGGAGGTGGCCAGTCAGCTCTGTGCGGAGGAGAGAGCAGGATGGCAGAAGGCAGTTAGAGCAGAGCAGGGAGAGACTAAGGGTATGTTTACACTGAGAAAATCAGGTGGAATCCCGTCTGCGACAGTGTGAGACAAGTCAATGCTTTGAGCAGAGAGTGGTGGCAGCGGAGACGGGCACACTGAGGCAAGCAGGATTCCGACTGATTTACTGAGTGTGAACATACCCTAATAGACCGATCTAGGGACAGAGAGGAGAGGATAGGAAAGGAGGACTTATAGTGGGTAATTATTTGTTGTAGCTGCCAACCAAGTGTTCAGTTTACCAAGTAACTGGGTGATTATAGGAATTCACTGGGACCAGTGAAGACACAGTCAGTATTATTCACTAACTTTGCACTGGGCACTGTAAACTCCTATTGAGTTATACCAATTTACTTGGATCAGTGTCACGGCCGCGGCGGCGTCCCGTGCTCCGGGCCGCCGCCGCCGCGACCTCCCTCCATCTCATGCAGCTGCCGGGGTCCCTGTGCAGGGACCGGCGCTGCTACACGTTCGGCCCCGGGGGGCGCCTCACCTCTCCACGCTCCTGTCTCTCGCTGTGCCGGCCGGCGCGCGCGTCCCCGCCTCCTAGGGCGCGCGCGCGCCGGCTGTCTCAGATTTAAAGGGGCAGTGCGCTCCTAATTGGTAGTTGCACCCAATCACTCCCCTATAAATCCCAGCATGCCCTGTCCCTGTGTTGGAGCCTCTACATGCTTCCCATAGCGTTTGGCCAGCTCCCTGTTGTTCCTGATTCCTGTCCGCTACCTTGGTCCCCAGTCCCTGTTCCTGATTCCTGCCCGCTACCTGGTCCCTAGTCCTTGTTCCTGGTTCCTGCTTCCCCGTTACTCTATTGCTCCTGTCTTCAGCCTGTCTCCTGCGGTCACGACTACAGACCTCTGCCACTACCATCTCCTGCCTACTGCTCCTGCCACGCCTCGCCTGCCATCACCAGCAACCAAGCCAGGGGTAGCGACCTGGGGGTCGCCTGCCGCAGCAAGTCCATCCCGCCTTGCGGCGGGCTCTGGTGAAAACCAGCGGCCCCTTAGACTCGCTCCCTGGTGAGGTTAGTGCCATCGCTGGTGACGGTCCAGTGGATCCACTACTCCAGGCGTTACAGTAGGCTCCAACCATGGATCCCGGCGAGGTGCCTGATATCCGTGAGGTAGCCCGAGTGGTCGCCCTACAGGCTCAACAGATCCAGCAACAGTCACAGCTGATCCAACACTGACTGCAGCCGTACAGCAGCATACCACAGCTCAGCAGTCATCACCCCCGGCAACCTCTTCAAAACTACGACTGGCTCTCCCAAGTAAATATGGAGGTGACCCCAAGTTGTGCAGAGGATTCCTGACCCAGTGCACTATGTATATCGAACTTTTAAGCAGTCAGTTGCCACCGAGCGCTCTAAAGTGGCTTTCATTATCAGCCTATTGGAAGGTCGAGCTCTGGCCTGGGCCACACCACTATGGGACCGTAATGATCCGGTTGCTGCCAATTTCCGAATCTTCTTGGACGAGTTCCGCTCTGTCTTTGAGGAACCTGCCCGTGCGTCTTCAGCTGAGACTGCTCTTCTCAATCTATCCCAATGTACTTCCTCCGTTGGTGACTACGCCATCCAGTTCCGCACCCTGGCTGCGGAAGCTAGACTGGAATGAGGCCGCTCTGATTGCCACCTTTAAAAAGGGCCTGTCCAGTCAAGTGAAGGATGTGCTCGCTGCCCGGGACCTGCCTACCTCCCTGAACGAACTTATCCTACTGGCTACCAGAGTCTACACCAGGTTCGCCGAGAGAGAGGGAGGAGGTCCGGCAAGGACGGCGTCTGAGTCTGCCCCGTCGCCATCCCCGGCTGGCACCGGTGTTCCAGAATCCCGTGGCTCCCATGTCCCAGTCGCCTCCAGAGGTTCCTATGCAGGTGGAACGTGCTCGCCCTGACGACTGATGAGAGGAACCGGTCGACTGGCCCAAAATCTCTGCCTCTATTGCGGTTGGCGCGGATCACTATCGACAGAGATGTCCCCAACGCCCTCAGCGTCCGGGAAACGCTCGCACCTAGGTCCGGTGGGAGAGGCCTCCCTAGGTGTGAATGCCACCTCTCCAAGGTTGACTATGCCCGTCTCCATCCAGACCACCCTCAGGGCAAGTTTTCAGTCTACTGCCCTCATCGACTCTGGCTCTGCTGGCAGTTTCATCTCTGCTTCGTTGGTCCAAAGATGGCGGCTACCCGTTATCCAGCTTGCCCAACCCCGGTCTATCTCTTCGGTTACGGGGGAGATTCTTTCCGAAGCTGTGTACAGCCAGACGGCACCCCTAGTCCTCCAGGTGGGCGCCTTACATCAGGAGAAGATCTCCTTCTATGTCTTGCGCCATTCCTCTTCCAACCTCCTGCTGGGTCTTCCTTGGCTGCAATTCCATACCCCTAAGCTGGACTGGAGAACTGGGGAGGTTCTCAGCTGGGGTCAGGACTGTCATAACCGGTGTCTGAGATCTCCTCAACCCAAGTGCTCTACAAGGTCACCTGCTTGTGTCAAGCCTCTATCCGGGCTACCGGAGGACTACCAAGACTTTGTCGATGTTTTTCTCGGCCAAGGAGGCGGACTCACTACCACCCCATCGGGCCTATGATTGCCCTATAGACTCCTTCCAGGGGCTTCTCCTCCACGTGGTCGAGTATACCCTCTCTCTGTGCCCGAGACTGAAGCCATGTCCTCCTACATCCAGAGAACTTACAAAAGGGCTTCATCCGTAAATCCACGTCTCCAGCTGGCGCCGGATTTTTCTTTGTTCAGAAGAAGGACGGTTCCCTCCGCCCAGCATAGACTATCGGGGCTTACATAAGGTGACTGTTAAGAACCGCTATCCTCTTCCGCTTATTCCGGAACTATTCGACCGTCTTCGTGGAGCTAAGATCTTCTCCAAGCTGGATCTCAGGGGAGCGTATAACTTGGTCCGAATTCGTAAAGGAGACGAATGGAAGACCGCTTTCAACACCAGGGATGGGCACTACGAATATCTGGTCAGGCCATTCGGCCTATGCAATGCCCCAGCGGTCTTCCAGGAATTCGTGAACGATATCTTCCGAGACCTCCTCTATGTCTGCGTCATTGTCTATTTGGATGACATTTTGGTCTTCTCCCCCGGACCAGCAGACTCATGGGCACAAGTGCGTCAGGTTCTACGAAGACTACGGGCCAATCATCTATACGCCAAGCTTGAGAAGTGTGTTTTCCATCAGCGCAGTCTTTCCATTTTCTTGGCTATATCGTCTCCGATCAGGGCCTACAAATGGATCCAGCCAAGCTCGCAGCTGTCCTTCAATGGCCACCGCCCTGTGGGACTTAGAGCTATCCAACGTTTCCTGGGCTTCGCCAACTATTACCGGCAATTCATCCCCTCACTTCTCTACCCTGGTCGCACCCATTGTGGCTCTCACTAAAAAGAAGGCGGAACCCCAGACGTTGGCCTCCAGAGGCCGAACAAGCCTTCAATAGCCTCAAGTCTGCCTTTGCCCTCTGCTCCTGCTCTAGTCCGCCCGGATGTCTCCAGGCCGTTTTCTCTCGAGGGTCGATGCTTCTTCTGTGGGCGCAGGAGCCATTCTCCTCGCAAAAGGGACACATCAGGCAAGACTAGAACCTGCGGGTTCTCTTTTCCAAGACTTCTTTCTCCCCTGCCGAGAGGAACTATACCATTGGGGACCGCGAACTCCTGGCCATTAAGTTGGCACTGGAGGAGTGGCGTCATCTACTAGAGGGGGCTAAAACACCCCTGTTAACATTTACACGGACCACAAGAACCTCCTCTACCTCCAATCGGCTCAACGCCTCAATCCCAGGCAGGCTCGGTGGTCCCTCTTCTTTCTTGGTTCAACTATACCATCCACTTCCGTCCAGCCGAGAAGAACCTAAAGGCCGATGCATTATCCCGAGCATCCGATGTCATGGGGCAAGAGGAATCTCCTCGTCCACATAATACCTCCCGACCGCCTAGTACCAGTTGCCACTTCTGCTCTGCAGAGACTGCCTCCCGGGAAGACTTATGTGCGCCCCGCACTCCGTAAACGCATCTTGAGGTGGGGGCATTCCTCCTTGGTAGCCGGGCATCCAGGAACCCAAAAGACCGGGCAATTGATCTCCCGTCACTACTGGTGGCCCAATCTCCTCCAGGATGTCAAGGATTTTGTGGCTTCCTGTGCAGTTTTGTGCCAGGAATAAGTCTCCCCGTCAAAAGACCTGCCGGCCTACTTTTGCCCTTGCCAGTCCCGGACCATCCCTGGCAACCACCTTGGGATGGATTTTATCACAGACCTACCTCCAATCGCGGGCAATACAGTCATTTTGGGTGGTGACGGACCGCTTCTCAAAATGGCTCACCTTCGTGGCCCTTCTGGTCTGCCTCTGCTCCTCGTCTGGCTCAGTTTGTTCTTCCGACACATCTTCCGCCTGCATGGACTTCCTCTTCACATTGTGTCCGACCGAGGCTCTCAATTTGTCTCTAAGTTTTGGCGTGCCCTCTGCTCGCAACTCCAAGTGAAGCTGGACTTCTCATCGGCCTATCATCCTCAGACTAACGGGCAAGTGGAGAGAGTCAATCAGATTCTGGGTAACTACCTACGCCATTTTGTTTCCAGCCGCCAAGACAACTGGGCCGATCTACTCCCATGGGCAGAATTCTCATATAACCATCTGGACTCGACTTCCACAGGCAAGTCTCCTTTCTATGTGGTCTACGGGCATCATCCTCGTCCTCCTCTGCCTCTCTCTCCATCCTCCGAAGTCCCAGCCGTGGAGGAGTTGTTATCTGACCTGCAATCGATCTGGGAACAAACTCGACAGTCATTACTCAAAGCCTCTAAACGCATGAAGGATCAGGCTGATAAGAGGAGGAGACCTGCCACAAATTTTCTCCCAGGTGACACAGTCTGGCTTCTCGGCCAAATATGTCCGACTCAAGATTCCCAGCTACAAGTTGGGTCCTCGATTCCTCGGTCCTTTCTCGGTGCTAAGACGCATCAACCCTGTCACCTACAAGCTCCGCCTACCCCCCACTATGCGGATTCCGAACTCCTTCCATGTTTCCCTCTTAAAACCAGTGGTTCTGGAACCGGTTCTCAGATAAGTCTTCGTTCTCTGCTCCTCAAGCCGTCTCTGACGACGTCTACGCTGTTAAAGACATTCTGGCCATGAAGACTGTCAGAGGGAGAAGGTTCTTCCTGGTGGATTGGAAAGGATTTGGTCCTGAGGAGAGGTCCTGGGAACCCGAGGCTAACATCCTGGACCAAGATCTCATCAAGAGGTTCCTGAGGTTAGAAAGAGGGGGAGGCCAAAGGGGGGGGGTACTGTCACGGCCGCGGCGGCGTCCCGTGCTCCGGGCCGCCGCCGCGACCTCCCTCCATCTCATGCAGCTGCCGGGGTCCCTGTGCAGGGACCGGCGCTGCTACACGTTCGGCCCCGGGGGGCGCCTCACCTCTCCACGCTCCTGTCTCGCTGTGCGGCCGGCGCGCGCGTCCCCGCCTCCTAGGGCTCGCGCGCGCGCCGGCTGTCTCAGATTTAAAGGGGCAGTGCGCTCCTAATTGGTAGTTGCACCCAATCACTCCCCTATAAATCCCAGCATGCCCTGTCCCTGTGTTGGAGCCTCTACATGCTTCCCATAGCGTTTGGCCCAGCTCCCTGTTGTTCCTGATTCCTGTCCGCTACCTGGTCCCCAGTCCCTGTTCCTGATTCCTGCCCGCTACCTGGTCCCCTAGTCCTTGTTCCTGGTTCCTGCTTCCCCGTTACTCTATTGCTCCTGTCTTCAGCCTGTCTCCTGCGGTTCACGACTACAGACCTCTGCCACTACCATCTCCTGCCTACTGCTCCTGCCACGCCTCGCCTGCCATCACCAGCAACCAAGCCAGGGGTAGCGACCTGGGGGTCGCCTGCCGCAGCAAGTCCATCCCGCCTTGCGGCGGGCTCTGGTGAAAACCAGCGGCCCCTTAGACTCCGCTCCCTGGTGAGGTTAGTGCCATCGCTGGTGACGGTCCAGTGGATCCACTACTCCAGGCGTTACAATCAGTGAATAGAGCATGCACTTTACATAAACAATACTCGCACTTCACTCCTACTGTGTTATACAAATTGGGTTTCATTACTGAACTGAGCATGCTCCTTACATAATCAGTGCCCGCACTTTACTCCTACTGTGTTATACAAGTTGGGTTTCATTACTGAACTGAGCATGCACCTAACATAATCAGTGCTCGCACTCTACTCCTACTGTGTTATACAAGTTGGGTTTCATTACTGAACTGAGCGTGCTCCTTACATAATCAGTGCCCGCACTCTATACTTCTGCTGTGTTATACAAGTTGGGTTTCATTACTGAACTGAGCATGCACCTACATAATGAGTGCTCGCCCTCTACTCCTACTGTGTTATACAAGTTGGGTTTCATTAGGTTGGATGATTGACTCGCCTTTCTGTAATAGTTCTAGTATTGTAGTTACTATGTTTTTGTCTGTTATATTGAAATTTGTTAAGATCGATTCTCGAATATTAACAAATTTGACCTAAAATTCGCGAATTTCCAGCTGCTTCAATCATTTCATATGTGTATAGATTTTATATATATATATATATTATATATATATATATATATATATATATTATATATCTAAACACATTAATCAGCATAGAAGTTTGGATCTACCATCTACTTCGTATAAAACAGACAGATGGTGTTCAAAGTTTGACATTTCCTTTATACGTCATAAACATTTATTGCCGCAGGTAGATGAATTTGGTCAGTAAAGTACATTCCACATGGGAGGTTACAGTGATAGACATATGCTTCTTAGGTGTCACCTAATTCTCTTGTCTTGTTAACACATTTACATCTCCATAGTACCAGATGGGCAGCATTGCGACAAGCATAATGAGCTGATAAGTACATGGCAGGGGCGATGCATCTTGTCTCCAGTGATCTAAGTCTTTTCAAGTCATGTAGCTTAATTCTTCAATCAATAATTATAATGAGGAATCAAATCCTCACTGACAGTTCATAGATTTGCACCAGATAGACTTATTGGAGTAGGGAACTAATGGGTTATGCAATTCATTCAACCCCAAAGAGCTTTCTCATTGTGACATTAATCTGCTGCTATAGACAATTCACTCAGTCCTGGATCTGCTTAGGGCAGTCAGTCATGTTTCCAACCTCGTTCCAGCCTCTAGGGCTTCAACTTATCCCACCTGTTTACATAGGATGACTGCACAAATATACACGCCTGTCCCTCAAAATGAAAACTGTATACACAGCTTGCCTAATAGATCAATTAAACCTTATTTCCACAGTCTATCAGCCCTATTAATCTTTTCGCCCGTTTACCATGTAGACTCTCGGAGGTTCAGCTCTGCATCTTTATTTAGTCAATGACTGGGCTTAGTACTGTGTACTTGAGATTTGCAATTTGACTACAACCCTGTTCCATTAAAGTCGTAACTCACCGGAGCTCCCGGTCTAAAAAGGATCAATGACCACAATCCTACCAGGTAGCTGTAACGTCTGTGTCAGCGTCTAGGAAACAGCTGTTCTGGTGACATTATTTATTGACTTATAAGCCAGCATCACTTTGTGGGGATGATAGAGAAGAACAATTTGTGACAGAAGAGGTCACGATGACTTAACCTTAGTCGGCTATGATTCTTGGGAAGAAAATGAATCTTGTAATCGGTTTAATAAGTAAGTTTATGGTCACATAAGTAACTAATGGATCATTTTGACAGGGGAATGTATTGTTGACCAATTTTGGTGTTTTTTTTTCTTCAAAATTTTCATTTTACTATTTATATAATAAAATAATTCTAAATGTTTGCAATTTTTACTCTGGCCACTAAGCCAATAAGCGACCCTTCCTGTTTAATAGAGAAACATAAACAGGCGTCTCCTCCTTATCATCAATTACAGTGAAAGGTAACATAGATAGGAATGGAACACAATAACTGATGTACTTCCATGTGTAATAAACTCTGTAGAGGTCACAGAGCATGCTAAGAAACCTCTTCTATAGCAGTGAATAGGGTCTATCCATACTAAAATAAAGTCTCCTATTGCTGTTAAAGATGGCTGCTCCCAAAATAATGGGGGGGGGGGGGATACTTTGGTGGACATTAGGGGCGGGGTATGGTCACATGCTCCTCCATGTCAGCCATCTTATGAACAGACTCACCACAGAGCAGGACAGCCCAGCCTGATTTTAGCTCTATGAGGTACACAGGGAGCTGCTTTCATAAGTGCTTGGATTACAATTAATAATACTGTATACTGAACAATTTTACTATAACGTGGCCTACAACAGATACATAGTGAAGTCATAAGCTATATTTCGTTATGATCTTTTCCTAAAAGCCATAATGCACAAAACAATTAAGGGGTTGTCGGGCAATGGGATTTAAATAATTATGTAGCCTGGGTAAAAAATGTATTACTCATCGTTCTGACTTTCTGCTTCTGTTCTGACAATGACATCAGTGGCATCCACTGATCCCTACTTTCTGGTCTCCATCTCGACACAGGAAATGTCTGCTTTTATAATCACATGTTGAGGAGAATCAAGTGATTGGGTGAGCAGGCATTTGTTGTGCAACAAGATGAGGACCAGGAAGTGAATTACAATTACAATATATAACAGGGGTGTCAAACTCAAATACACAGTGGGCCAAAATAAAAAAAAAAATAGAAAAAGTTGCGGCCAACCTTGATTATTATAGAAGTGCAAATGCTGCGGTGATGGCACTGTCAGAGTAGTGTGCATTGTTCTGGCACTGTCAGTGGTCTGCGTCTCCCTGCCCCGTGCACTATGATAAATGACATGACATGATAAATTGCTATGACATGATTAAACCCCATCCCATATAATAGCCAATCTCCCCAAAATTGCCCCACCATATTAGCCAGCCCTTCCAATAGTGCCCAAAATAGTAGCCAGCCCCAAGTGTCACAAATAGTAGCAAGCTTTCCCCAATAGTCATATAGTAGCCAGCTCCCCAAGTGTCCCATATAGTAGCCAGCCCTCCCAATAGTCTCATAGAGTAGCCAGCCCCCCAAGTGTCCCATATAGTAGCCAGCCCTCCCAAATAGTGCCCAAATAGTAGCCAGTCCTCCCCAATAGTCTCATATAGTAGCCAGACCCCCAAGTGTCCCATATAGTAGCCAGCCCTCCCTAATAGTGCCCAAATAGTAGCCAGCCCTCCCCCAATAGTCTCTTTTGTAGTAGCCAGCCCTCTAGCCATAAGCCTTTTATATAGTGGCCAACCCTCCCCCATAGTCTCTCAATATAGTAGCCAGCCCTCCC